>NW_011889047.1:208777-225537 GCF_000151845.1 Pteropus vampyrus
CACCAGCTCTGGGACGTGCAGCCACTGACTCAGAATCAGGTGGGGCCTGGACGAGTGGCAGATCGAGTGGATGTTAGCACAGCGCTGGAGAAATGAAAAGTCCGTGTGTCCAGTACGAGGACTCAGATGCAGGAAACTGGAGTTCCTGTCCGGTAATTAACTCCATAAGCTTCACAACTCATTGACCCTCTGCGAGCCTCTTTTCTCTTGTAACCTCAGCAAAGGAAGGGGGATAAAGGTCTCCGAGTGCTTTTGCATTTTAATAGTCTCTGATTTTAAGTCTTTTGGCTACACTGGGATTATATCCCCCCAAAAAAAATTAAAAGAAAATTAAAACTACAGGGAGTGGTGAAAATGGAAACACCCCATTTAAGTCAACTCTAGAAAGATATTGCAAAGGACGGCACGGAGGAACAGTGAAGGACAGGATAGATGTATCAGTGTCCAGAGAAAAAGGACATTTTGCTCTGAGGACAAAAAAGAATATTAATAGTTTATCAGCAAAGTAAAGTACTGAGTCAGATGATCTACGTAACATACCCACATAACAAGCGCTCTGCTTACCGACTCTATTAAGCAGAAGAGGAGGTAATTGTTTCGCTTTAAAAGTGAGAAGTTGCCCCCAGCCCAACACATTGCCTTCTTTCCCGCTAGTCTGGCTCCTCAGGTAGACTTACCTGTTAAAAACTGACACCTCCTACAGGAAACTTTTATGCCTATTTACAGGTGTACTTGATATAATAGTTAATAAACAAAAAGGTTTTTAACGTAGTTTTAACTCCCTCGTGCTCCGATTAGTATATTCCAGTTGCTCTAAATGTCACACATAGTGGACAGCCATACGTTGAGTCACCCTAACCGCCTATGACACCTCATTTGCATACCCATGTTGTCCTAGCGTCAGGAGGATCCTCTGAGATCCAGCTTGGGAATACGTAGGAGCTGGTGCCCAGACGTCAGTGGACAATTAGCGGCGTGGGATTATAGAGTCAGAAGAATTTCCAGCCTTGCGGAAAGAGAAAATGAAGATTTATTTCTGATTGGAGTTTCGATGACTTTGGAAAACCAGCCAAATCTTCGACCCTCATTAGAGAGGTGTAAATGGCGTAAAGCTGGGGCAGAAAGGACAACGAGGACCAAGGAAAGGATGAAGATGCTCCTCCCCTCCCTTCGGCAGTCGAAGCCAGAGCGCCGTCTCCCTCAGATGCACCGCCGGGCCTCGCGTCCCTCTGCTGCTGCGGCGCGTGGCGCGTGAGGCCACCCCGTGCCCAGGTTTCTCCGGGCCCGTCACGGCGTCGTGACATCGCGCAGTCCAACCCCTCCGAGCTCTGTGCGGATCCCACGCTCCTCCGCCCGTTCCTTCTCCCCCGTGCGCCTCTGAAGCGTCCACTCCCCCCGGGTCGCTTGCTGCCTTCTGCCATTCTACTGACATCTGGGCTCAACCAAGTCCTAAACTTCAGTCATCCTAACTGCATCCAGGCAACTCCCAAATCCGTCTCTACCTCTTCCTCTTTTCGCTAGATTTCGAATCCGTAGTTTAAGCTTCTGATAAGGCGCGAGGTGTCCTAGTAGCATATCGAACCGTATGTAAGGTGGCGGCGCGAATGACAGCCGGCGGGAGCTTTGTGGGTGGGCATTCCAGAAAGCGAGTTTTTAGAGCTTTGAAACGGACTGGATGTGGAAGACGAGGGACAAACAGCGTGGGAGACGCCTGCGGCCGGAGTGCGGGTCAAGGGCGGCCTTCGGAGGCCTCGCGTGTGGCCTCTCCTCTCTTTTTCTCAGAACGATATCTTTCTAGACGATCGCGTGCTCTCCCGAGCTCAGTCGCTCTGCGGATGACGCACAGAGGTCCCTCTTGATGTGACTCTTGCTTGAGTTTCAGCTCCGCGGAAACGGTTGCCTCCTGGGCACGGATGCCCGATTCTCCTGACACTGAAAACACAATACGACCTGAAATGAAACTCATTCAGTTCCTCCCCAAACCTTATTTCTTCTCAATACGTATGCTAGTGGCCTCACAATAACTGTAGCTCCCAGGTTTGAAGCCTGAAATTCATCTTGGCGCTCAGTCCCTCGAGCCTACCCTTCACGGGGACCGACAGTTAGCCTTTCAGATCTTCCTCCGTAAGATTCTTCACCTTTTTACCCGTGATTCCCTTTTACCATTTCCAGGGGCACCTCCTCGGCTTGACCGCCTTATGATAGACTGGATTGTTGCTCAAACTACTTATCCGCTCTCGCTTGTCGCCGTGGCGTGGGTAGACGTCCCTCTTCCATTAACTCTGGTTTGACCAGGTGACTCGTTTAGTCAACGGATGTTCTCAAGTCTGAGTCAGCAGAGCTTGAAATGTGCTTACTTAAATGTGCTCGTGCACTCGTGTGTCTGTCCTTGGCCACCTGTCCCAGTCAGGAGACTGGCATGGGTTAGCCCACTGACTCTGAGAGAGGGAGATGAACCATGAGGAGCCCCAGGCACATGACATCCAGCCAGCCTACAGATTTGCGCCTTAAATAAAGATTTACTATTGTATGCTGCTGTTCATTGTGTGTGTGTGTGTGTGTGTGTGTGTGTGTGTGTGTGTGTGTGTTCGTTATAAAGCTTTACTGTGGCTATATTAACTGGCAGACCTCAGTTTCTATTCCAATAGTTTCTGCTTATAATTCTGTCTTCTCTCTGTCTCAACTCCAGCCTCTCCTTCGTGCTCTGTAGACCACTGTCCTAAAAGCATGTTGTAATCACAGCCTTCTCTAGCTCAACAATTTTCAGGGGCTCCCTATTACTTAACTCTGTGACCTACCTCCACAGCTCGTCAGCACGAAATGGTTTATCCCTCATTTCAGGGTTCAACTCACTCTCCCTTTCTTCCTGAAAGCTTTAGTCAAGTCCAGTGCTGACCCACCCGAACTATACCCAGGATTTTTGCTTGCTTTTGTCTTTCTTCATGTTTCATTAGCTGGGATTGTCTGCGTCATATTGTTGTCAAACTTTGAAATCCTAAGTATCTTTCATGGTAAATCCTTGATGTCATTGCTGCATACATTCTTTGCTGTTCTTTCAACACCATATGCGTTATCATCTTTTCCATCTTTCAATGCTATTTGAATTTTCTCTTCTATTTCTGACCGTTATGTTTTTGTGTACCTGTCTTCTTCCTGTTTCTTCATCATTCCCACTTTGTTCTCCCCAAACACTCCTAGAAACATAATTATACGCTCTTTTTTTTTTTGTCTTTTCTGTCATTTGAAAGTCAGTGCATAGGATCTCAGTTTTTATCTGAGTTGAGTTAAAAAAAAAAGGTTATATAATCCCCAATATCTAAAAACATGTACCTGCAGTCATAGGATGAAATTTTCAATTGTTTCTTGTTGTGGGAAGCACTACGGGCAGTGAGCGCGTGATTCTGTCTGGGGTACTTCGTTCACGTGAGGAGGACGCTTAGCTTGGTCACAAGTGTGCGTGAAGTCCCAGGGGCTTTAGGAGCTGGGCAGAGAGAACGCCAGGACCTGGGGGGAGTGGGGTGGAACGACAAGCCTTTGTCTCCTCTGCCACGCCCCTGCGGGCCAGCGCTTACCCCAGGGATGGGAACAGCGGTTTCGATACAATTAGAAACCATCTCCAGGCCAAATTAGATTCCTTGGAAAACTGTGTCCATTCCTTTGATTAATTGTTTTTCATTTATTGCCACTTTGCCACTTTTGGCCCGGAAGTAAAGATGCTTCGTAATTTTAATCCGAATATTCTGAGACACCAGAAATCCCACGGAAACGCTGCGCTCATGGTGCGTTTCAGCACAGGACGATGTCGTGCCTTACCACCTTCCTGGGGCCTCACCCAGAACTAGGGCCCTTGGGGACATAGCCAGGGCGCCTCCTAAAGGTAGCGGTTAGAATAACCTCAATTCAACCACGTGCCCCTGGCAAATCTAAAGCGCTTTTTGCCTTCCATGGATGGAGAAGTGTATGGGGCAGGATTCAGGAAGTCACCCGGGCTCTGGCAGTGCTGGACACTCCTTCTGGGTTACCTATATGCGCATCATTTTTCCTTAGCAAGAATCACCCGAACATAACATCGGACATATTCCTTAGCCACAGGAGGACTTAAGATGCTAGCCCTGCTTTAGGACATCGGCTGAATCTTAGAAAATTGAAGAAAACGATTCCTTTTGTATGGGAGGAAATGGAGGTCAGGTTGACACCAGGGTTTTTGAAATCCTCGACTCGGAGTCATCCACAGTCCCATCCCCTCCCCCTACTCAAGTGCCACCGTGACCCCGGGTCCAGGATTGTTTTCACTGGAGGTCGTTCCATGCAATGCCTGATTCAGACACAGGCATCTGAAATCTGAAGGGGGCTGACCAGATCGATCACGGGGACTTAGCCTTACACACTACGGAAAAAGAGACGTGTAGAAATGAACAGTTTTATAGCTGTTCGCTGATGGTTCTGCCCGCCATGTCAGTGGTGATTATTACGCAAAAAAATAAGAATGTCCGCTTCTATTTTGTAGACTTACCAGCCTTTCTCTACGACAGAAATGTGTCAAGTGGTTGGATATGTGTGTTTCTGTATAAAAATGGTTGGCTTATTAAACTGTGTCTTCTGTAATATACTGCGACTTTACATGACTCTCCTTTAAAAAAACATGTACATATATGTAAACACACGTATGACTACACACATGTCCTCATACGTGCACTCAGAATGCATCTATGCATACCTTTATATTTTTATCGCTATTATTCGTAAATAGGAAATGAAGTTACAATCCTCGAAATTATAATGGCAAGCACACAAAGACACAGTTGCTGGCACAGAATTCAATTAGCAGATAGCAATCACCCTTGGGTGGCTGTGTGAGGCAGAAATATAGAGGCATGCTAATAAGTAATATCTTAGAGCCATAGCGTTTATCAGCCGGCAGCCAGACATGGGCGCAAGTGTGGGCAGACAGTGGTGCTCACGGATGTTTAATAAAAACGAGCTCTCACCATTTAAGGATTTGTGTTTAATCATTGGGCAACATTTTGAAACATCCGGCTGGCAAGCTTTCCAAACGGAACTGCTTGGGTCAGAAAGAGCAAGGAGTTATGTCGCCCTACAAGCTTGAGAGAGATGGGAGGGGCGAGAACAGGAGTTTAGGAATAATCAATCTGTGTTTGTATTTTTAAATGTTTTTCCTTGTCATTTGCTGACCTTTGAGCTACCAAGTGTGCATCTGCTGGGTGAATCATAGCTTTATCTAAAGAAACATACAGAAAGTATTCATTTATACAGAAGAGGCAGATGACTGGCATTCTGTAAAATAACATTTTTTTTTTTGTCCCCAGGAGCAGTTTAGAATGGCTTATAGCTATATTGTTCTTGAATTTTAGTCAAAATGAACACAGGGTGCTAGAAACTAGAGACTGTTTTGTTTTATTTTTTCATATATATGGTGCTATTTCTATACTAGGTCAAAGAAATTCTTTAAGTGCTTTTCGAGATATTTTGTATTGAGGACAAGCAAAGAGCAAAGAAAGGTTATGATAAAATGGAGAATGGTATATAGTTTTCTAGAAGGAGAATATAAATTTATCAAAAGAATGAGGCCCCTAGCATGTGACAAACAGGAAAATTGCCTTATATTGAAATAAATCAGAAGCCGTGTTTATGATCGCCAAGATTAAACCCCTCATCACACGGAGATGGTACGAAAACAGCGAATCTGTTGGCATCCGGGTCATGCCATTTGCCTGGAGGTGTCGTGTCGTATTTGCCACGAGCAGATGCCTGGGGGAGCTGCCTGCTGAGCAGATGGCTTTGCCCAGAGAGCATCTCCCACATTCGGTTCCTCGAATCAATCAAGGCTTCCGAGAAGCTCTTAGTTCTTCAAAGCGGAGGGCTGCGGGAGGAGAGGGCAGACGAGCATGAAAGCGAGAGCTTCGCGGTGGGCACGGCTAAGAAAAGCAGCAATAGGTCCCACTTTAACTGTGTTTTCCAAGTACCTGGATCTTTTTGAATAATTTGCCTGTAAGGTTCAAGCTTTTATTTTTTTTTTTTCACGGTGAAAAAAATAAAAACAAGGACTCCACGAAGCTGTTGCAGAATCCAGAGATTTAATACTTCTAAGCTGTTGGAATCTTAAGCATGCTGATTTTTTTTTTTTTTAAACAATGTGAACATGACACTGTTAGTTTAAGACTGAGTGATTTCAACCCTTAGCTGACCAAGAGCCAAATTCGGAGTCAAGGCTCTGCTTCTTGCCCTGTGGCGTCCAGTGGCCACTTCCTCACAGGAAGGCCTGGACTGTCATCCTGCACGATCTTCCTGTCTACAGAGTAACCTCAAAATTAGGCCGGAAAAAGAATCTTCTCTGAAGGAAATGAACTGGGCCCACGGGGAGCCCCCCAGGGCAGTGCCAGCATCTTATCCTGACCCCTGTGGGTTTCTCTTCCGTCAAGTCAACGAGGCCGCATGGACCCAGATTCCCTTCACTAACATCTAGAAGGATCCATTGTAGATAAATTTGGAGACAGTGGATTGTGCTTAACCCCAGTTTTTTACAGACTCTTATACTTGCCGTCTGCAGACCAACACGGAATCATGCTGTCAGTATAACGATTCGGCTGGTCCACCTGGGTGTTGATGTTTGAGATGAGCATTTAGAAATCTTATAGATTCTTTCTGCAGATTTTTTTCCCATTTCCTCAGTGTTCGTGTTTCCGGTATGTGAGGAAGTGTGGATTTCCCACGAGTCCTGTGCAGTGGAGCGTTTACAAAACTCCCATGACCTCTGGAAAAGTAGCAACCGATGTGGGCTTCCAGCGGTGTACGAATGGTGGGTTCGTTCACCGAAGACGCATAGGCAGAAAAATTAGTGAATTCTTGTTAAAGAATTATGCTCCGTTTTTTAGGAGAAATAGTATTTTCAGATCTAATATTGTGGAACCTTAATATTAAAAGTCATTACTGAAGACTTCTCTTGGTTGTGTTAAAAAGTTTTAAGCTTGATTTTATCTGTCTCTATATGGGCTTGACTTGTGCTGTTAAAATACAGTTCTAAATGGATCAATTTTTGGAGAATGAATTATAGTACATCACTCACACACACTCACACACACCGTAATTGATGCCGTAATTGATCAGAGCGGTGAAATATGGTTGACTAAGATTACATGAATCTCAAAATTTTGAGACTTAATTACAATTACTTAGTGAAATATTTGGATGACGATGACAATAGGATTTAAGGGAGGAATATAGAACAAAAAGCAGATGTGGCTCTGATCTCAAAGAGTCGTAACCGAGGACGTCATGGAATACACCCCCACAGTACAACACCCCACATTCTGGGACAGCGTGTACTTTGTGGTGACCTATTTGCACTGGGATCCCTTGCACTGTGGGAACTCAGAACAAGGAGCCTGCAGAAAAGTGGGCCATGGCCGGGCCACGGGGGCAGCACAGACTTGAGGGGGTCGTCAGACACACTTCTCCATTAGAATTCTATGTCATGCGTTTATGCATGTTTTCTTGAACCCTTTTTGCAAAATTTTCATGTCTCTAATTTGCAGGCTATCAAGTTTGCAAAAAGCAGTGTTTAATTTGGCTTAATTTGCCCTTTTAAGTTTCAAGGGGGTGTTCCCTAATTCTATCACGTTAAAACAGAGATTGTTGGATGAGTCCATTAATCATGTATTTCAAGATTTTCTAGACTTTGAACGTCACCGCGAGTTCTTCACGAGTCTAGCTGGGATAAACAGCGCCACACGACCGACCAATCGAGGAAGCTTCGAAATGAGATTTTGTGCCATAAAACATCCACCTTGGTGGCGTTTTCTCTCTTGAGCTCCAGGGTTGGGATGGAGAGAGGAAGCAAGGGTGCTCTCAATTCAAGTTTTGTACCGGGAACTCAATGAAGATCGGGTAGTTGGGCATCAAGAAAGAAAAGGGGGTTATAAAGTTATGGGCAGAAAAGAAATATCGTGAGTGTTGGTGTTTCTAGAGGAAAGAGATGGAATTACACAGAGAGACAAGCGAAAAATCATTAGTATCATCCTGGTGAAAGACTGTGAGGGCCTACGACAATGACAGCGGACTGTGGGAAGGAAATGCAGAGTCGAATGCGAGACAAATTATAAAAATAGACTTTAAAGCACTCGATACGTGACGTGGAGGCTGAGGGGGCGGAGTCCAGAGCACGTGCGCTTGCAGAAGGAGGGAGCTGAGCCAGAGACATGACCGGGGATTCGGTAATTGCAGGTCGGCGGTGACTCCCAGACGGTCGTTTCAGTAAAGTGTTGAGCAGGACGCAGACGAGCAGGTGGTAGGGACGTGGGCGCAGCGGTTTCCTCTTCAAAGCAGTTTAGCCCTTGAAAGGAAAAAGAGAAGAGGGTGGTAGGATCCGAAGGAGTCCTTTCTCCTCATTAAGAATTAAGCCTCTTCGTGGGCGGAGAGAAAAGTCGCGTAGATAAGGACGATGAAAGAGCGCGTGTGATTAACGCGGCGAGGTACGGAGGTAACGGGTCAGCAGGAGCTGGAGCCCGGTCCCTCCGCATCAGCCTGAGCCCTGTGGACGGCTAGGTGGGCTCGTCATTCAGCCCATCTCAGCCCCTGCTTCCCGCTCCGCACGCGAGGCATTAAACACCCAGGCTGCAAAGCCATCATTAAAATGACTCACACATCCAGGCAAGGTGCGCAGTGAGCGTCTGGATAGCAGACACGTGTGAGCGTTGAGAATGGGAATGATGGCAGTCACGGCGAACGTCTTCGCGGAGAAGGGCCTGGGAGAGCTGTACGTCTTCCACTGGCCTCTGTCTCTGCGACTGTCATCCTCCTCGAGCAGCGAGGGACCCAGAGCAGAGGCTGGGTCCCTACGGTGCCTATTGTGCACTCACACCCCTGGTCAGTTACATGAAGCAGGGGCTGCCCGGAGCGCACACCTACAAGGGATCCCAGAGTGCACAGGTGCCTTGCCCACATCCAGCGTTTTGTTACTGATTTATTCTCCTCATTGTTCCAAGCAGATTAAAGTCACCAATCGGAACACGGATTGCAACAATGAGGGGGAGTGACCCTGCCACTCAGCTTTTCACGGGGCGGGATGATGAGTCCACGACAGACCTAGTTGTAATTACGTGTCTTCATCTTTTTCCATCTCTTAGCTAAGTCATTCTTTTTCTTTTTCTTGTTGTCTTTCTGAGGTTTTCGTTTTTGTGTTACGAGTCTCCAAAAATAGCTACTGTGCTCTAAGTGTGTCACCAGCATGATCCCTCTTAAGCCTCAAAACGCCCTGTGATCCAGGTCACGGGTTCTGTCGTGCCCATTTTAAAGGCGAGGAACTGATCATCAGACAGATGTCCGCTCCTTCCTGAGGTCACACAGAGAGTAGGAGAAGGGACTCCGCCTGCCACTCTGTCCCATGGCCTGCCAGCACCCGTGAGGTGAGGGACATTTGGATGGGGGTGGCTGGGCGCCTCGTCGGAGCCAGGAAAACTGAAAGCTGCTCCGCCCCGAGGTTTGGGACGCGGTGGGTGAGGTGGATGAGCAAACACTCTGTCATCTCCAGGTGGGACGATGGTGACACGTGATGCTAATTAGGTCCATGAAATGATCTTCAGGGTGAGCTGCAGACACCTGCGCAGGGAACCTCCATCTTAGAAATGGCCTGAGGGGAGGGGTTCATCAAACTGCAGCTGGGGGGGGCAGGTTGGTGCTGGGACAGGCCCCCCGCGGGCTACGGCGATGGGGGGTGGGAAGCCACCGCCTTGCGAATCCAGGACTTCGGTTTCGATGAGAGGAGGGACGTGAGGGGATTTTCATGCCAGTTTTCTAGGCTCTGTTCATATTGTTCATAAACCAATTACTCTGCCACGGGGCTTGGGATCAAGCAAAATTCCAAAATGCGCACTGCTTTTTTCAAAGACCATGACTCAATTGGATTTTCAAAAGAAATGGCCTTTTGTAGAGTAGGGCTGTCAGAGAAAAGGGGTTTTGGGAATTTGCCTTTTCCTGTGGGAAAGATGCGAGGGTTCTTCCTCACTGGATGAACGCCATGGCGTAGGCCCTGCCGGCGGCTGCCGTGCGTGGCGTCCGTGGAGCAGCAACGCAGGCCGTTTCCAGGATGGGGGAGGCCGCTAGCACTATGTTCCCTTGGTGGGGGATTTAAATAAGACAGTGCGTCATCGATCGTATAGGACTTCTGGGCCCATTTACCGATAATGTGCATGAAATACATTATTTTCTAAGTTTCTTAGTTTTTTGACAATGGCAGCTCACTCTGCCTCCCAGCTTACTTTTGTTTCGGGCGGGAAGGGTTGAGGCAAGACCTTATAGCACCACATAACGATATGACCGCCCTCGAATAATACGATATTTCGGGTCTCAAGGGTACGTCAGATGGACACAAAACTCAGTTTTCGTTAGGCGAAATGTGTCTTCCCTTCCTGGGTTACTTAATAAAATCGGAAATTATGGTGGGTGACTCCCTCGTCACGCTTCGTATGCCTGATCAAGTCCCATTTCTGTGTTTTCCAGAATAACCACAGCACACAACGGGGCAGCTTATTCAGTAACGCCGACGGGGTGACCCAAGAAGGGCGGAAAGAAAGAGACGGGGTGAGGTGGTTTCGTCGATTATAGCTTTTCATCCTCAGTGGAAAGAGGGTCCGGCCTCACTCGGCCCTTTGTCTCACATGCATCCACGCCGCCTTCTTCGCCAAGCAGAGACTGCCCGGTGCCAACTCTCGGTGGCCAAACCCAGTGTGGAAACATGCTGTAGCTTCTCAGGCCCGTGTGTGTCATGTCACAGAGCTTTGCCCAGCAGAGCCCTGAATGGCGTCTTTGTGAAAGCCTGGGAGACGTTTACGATGCTGAGGACCGCATTCCCAAAGAATGTCTTTAAAGAGAGGAAAACGGAATGACCAATGAGAAAGGAATCTTCACAAGTTCCTATTGTATCTTTCAAAAAAGAAAAGCAGTGCTGATGTATTTAGGTCTGACTCCCAAGGCCGTGGGGAATTGCCAAGCCCCTAGCCTGGGATCCAAGGCTGGAATCTAAGCCCAAATTAATGAAGCTCCTTCTAAGTTGAGGAAGGGACAACGAAACCACAGCTGCGAGCCTCAGGTCACTGGGGGTTTCTGTTTCAAACTCAGCCAGGATAGAGTCTCTGAAATTATTTGATTTGGGAATGGGATACAAACTTGATAATATCTGATTTGTAGATTAGCTCTGGAGGGGGAAATACTAATTTCAAATATCATTCATCTTCTTTTTCATCTAGTCTCTTCAAGCTGTAATGAAATTAACTGAGAACCGAGTCCAGCTTGAGAAAACCTCAGAGGAGTTTGCACATTGAACTGGCAAATTAATCTGTGAACAGCTCACAGTTCAGCATTTATTTAGTCAATATTCAGTGAATAATAAAGGTTGAAAGCACATTTTTTAATTTGTCCATTTATTCATCGCAATGTTTTCAATCAAGGCTACACCTTGAGATTTCTTTCTCATTTCCAAAATCATGAATTCTCAACCTAATTGCAATTTTTTTCCCCCCTCTGGCTAAAACCTGAACTATTCACGTCAATGTATTTACAAGTTAAACTTAGCAGACTGATTTGGAAGGAGAATTACAACAGGAGATAAGAAATATGTTCTGTTCGGTGGAGGAGTGTATCATGGAATGCTCCCAGAGAGTTATGTAATTGATGTAATGTGAGATATTATACAATAAATAGAGATATAAGCTATTGAAATTATGCATAAAATAGGATTTTAGAACGTCAAGATCATCACCGAATTCCTGCTCTTTGGGTATATTACATATTGGGTATCATCCTTGCATTTTATGAATCATTCTCCCGAGGCTGATAGGTATTATCCATTTTTCAATTTACTCCATAAAAGATGAGGTCAGATAGTGTGATATTTATTGCACAGAATCAGAAACGAGTCTACTGGACTCGAATTCTGGCTCTGTCACTTACCGCCTGCGTGAACTTGGGCAAATCACCTGAACTTTCTTATCTGTATTGTGCGATGATAACAATAAATACACGACAGGGGGGTCGCCAGGATTAAGCGACCTAATGCACATAAATTGACTAGAACAGCAGTTGGGACTTGGGAAGCCCCCGGAGTGGGTGGTGGTTGTCGTTTGGGATACTTGCTCTGCATCACAGTCTACTCCAGGCGTCGGAAACGGGCGAGACCAGTTCCCACCTTGAAGGAGCTCATCTCAGAGGCAGGCAGGAAGGCGTGCGAACAAGGAAAAGCAAATAGCGTCATAAATTTCACGAGAGAATTCCAGATGAAACACCGTTTGGTCAGGGAAAGCTTTAGCTGGGACTGTAAACAGAGACATCGCGGGAGGAAAAGGAGAACAAGGTGGCGAGGCACGAAAGGCCACGACGCTGCCCATTCACACGCGTCGAGAGAAATAGGCGGGGACCATTCACTAATATTAGATAAATAGAAAACGGCTGAGTGAATGAAGAAGTGGATAAAAAAGCAGGTGAATGGAATTGCAGCCAGACGCGCACTCGGACAAGCAAACGGGGGCGGGGAGCTTACCGGCTGGACCCTATGATTGTGGTTGAAGAAAACACGTTTACCTCTGATCCATCCTCGATCAGACGTTTCGAGCTGGAAGAGACAGTACATGTCATTTCAACCAAAATTAAGGTCTCAAAAAAGTCCGAGATGACAGGGCTCCCTGTGAGGCCCAGGGCGACGTTCTCCACAACACGTGACGTAAAGGATTCCAGCGGGACGAATCGAGTGCCCTGGGTCAGGAAGCTTAAAAAAGGAAAGAAAAAAGAAACAGCGGGGGTGGGCGAAGGGCCCGAAGTCCTGAAAGAGCGAAGAGAGAGAAAGCTCCAGAAGAGAGAGGGGGCGTTCGGGGACCTCGACGCGAATCTCTCCTGCCGCCCGCTTTCGTGGGTGACGAGCAGAATGTGTCCCCCACGCTCTGCTCCTACTCCTGTATCTTGGGACGACTTATGTTCTGGGGAAGATAAAGGAACAAACCTGCCCGTGACCTTGAGGTTTTCAGTCGAATTAGGGATGCCCGTGCCCGAGGCCGCTGGCCAAGGTCGTGGAGCATCCTGTGGCACATCGGAGGAGCCTTCGAATTCTGCTGATTTATGAAATGCCCCCCGGATGGGAGGAGGTGGACGAGGGACCAAGGACACCGCCTCACTTGCGCAGCAGAGCGAATCGTGGGGCAGGGGTCCCCCCCGGGGTCTTGGGTTTGGTTGGTGTGCCGCAACATGAGAGTTTTAAATGCAAGAGTCAGGACGGCCCCGTGGAACAGCCGCTTCTGCCCCTCTTGGGGAGTGGTCTCCAGCCTAGAAAGAAAGTGAGGGTCTGGCAGGGTGGCCCACCCCACCTTGTGCCCACAGGGACATAATCAAATCGAATGGATACGATTCTCACCTCATACGTGTCGTTGTATTCACGTAAAAGTCACTTTAACAATGAAAAAGCAGGAGAAAGTTCATTATGAAAATAAGATGATGTCTTATGTCTACATCTAGCTTTCCAGAAAACTCTCCACACTGTTGTTATTTTTCTCTTTTCAGCATGAACCAATACGTACTCGGGCAAGGGTCAGTAGTGGTTCCCAAAACAGCTTTTGTGTCTGGTTTCAGGACCCGGGTTTTAGAGGCAGGAAAGACCCCATTTCCTCAGGCCGAACGTCGGCAGTGAGTGCACATGGCCGGCAGCAGCTATCGGGGGCCAAACGCTCCGTCGTTCCCAGACAAACGAGTCTCTCTTTTCTCTTCCCACTTGCTTGAAAACGCTTCTGCGTGTTCATATTATCACCAGATCTTGGAGGCAGATAGTTCTGCTCTCCTACTGGCGTGTTCTGTTGGCCTTGGGTCCCCAGCTGAGGGAGGACAAACCAGAGAAGGGGTCCGTCACGGTTCCCAGTGAGCCAGCACCCTCTTCCCACGTCAGCTCCCAAATGCGCAGTCGGCACAAGACTCACGCCGGCCAGTGCGTCTGATTCTCATCAGCAGGTTCACGGCTGTGGGATTTTTGTCGCCATCTGCATGCGGCTTTGGAGTGTGACATGAGCCTATATCCAGATACATTCGGGCTCCGTGTCACCTGTTACGGTGATAATAATAAAAGTATGTAATGAAACTCCCTCTTTTGTTCACATGCAATTATTGTTTTCTTAATTCTTTGCAAATCACCTACATTGGATCTTCGACTTCTTACTCAGCTCCCCAATTTGAGGGCTACTGGAGTTGCAACAAAAGTGTTCTTCGACAATCGACCGAGTCGTTTCCGAGGGGGACCGGGTCCCTAAATGTCGCCTTCCACTGTAGGACTCTTCGGTCCCACGTGTGTGGCTTCTGTTTGCCTCCAGCACAGTGAATACTCATGTTTGTATAGACGCAGTGCAAGGTGACAGCGATCAGAGAGACGCATTCACGAGAGGCAATGACAGCGTGGACCGGCTTCGATCAGCAGTGTCATCTCTGTGCTCTTAATGTCATTGGTGCATGAGGTCTTTGGTTTTTGAAGAACCTATTCAAGAACATACTTGAAATGTGTGAGTAAGTGGATTCATTGAAATACGCTTATTTCTCAGCCTTTGATTCTTCGAGGCAGGCATAGTGAGGAGGCCACACACCACGTCGCGGATGAAGAAATGTCTGTTAGCGTCTTGTGTGACGTCAGTGCCCAAACACAAGGCAAACGGATGCGCCCAGGGGCACCATACCTTGGAAAGGGACAGCCCGGTATTAAAAACGCTGTCACACCATGAACCCCACTGCAGCCACTTCCATGACCTCCGCCGTGGTGGCAAAAGAAGACAAAGATAGTTGACTCCACTTCAAATGAGGGAAAAGTCTACACTTGGAGGATAGATCCGGAATCGCAGAAAAAAAACAAAAAACAAAACAAAACTTATGCCTCTTACCAGGTGATGTGTCTCGGGGCAATTGTTTATCCATTCCTTCCATCCAGTAAGCATTTCTCAAGCACCTGCCACTTACTGAGTTCTGGGGACACAAAGGTAAAAGAGAGCGCCTATCTTCAAGTCTAGTAAGAAGAAAAAACACGGACAAATTACATAATCTCGTAAGTACGTAATAGGAATGAGAGAGGGGCGCGACGATGTTCGCAGGATAACTATAAATTGGGCGGGCGGGGTGGGTAGGGGATGCGTGTGTGCGCGTGAACACGTGTGCAACCCAGAGGGGCTGGTGTCTGTATTTAGGACTTAGAATTCCTTTTCATAAAAACTCATTCGTACGCCTTATACTCCCAGAAGAGCTCGGAGTTATGGATTCCTGGATGTGGAGAGAACGCCCAAGCACGTCTGGCCCCGCGCTTTAGGGATGACGGCTAAAATGGCACCCACCCTGGGTCTCTCAGCATCTCCTAACAGAAAACACTGCCGTGTCCCTGCGTGACATTCCTCAGACCCTTTTCCTTAGGCACAGCAAGGTCAGGGTGGGATCAGTCAGGCAGACACAGCCTGGGCAAGCTCGTCCAATTTCGACCTCTGATGGACGGAAGGATTTTGGGGGCTTTGACAATCAGCCGTCCCTACTGACAAGGCTGCGATCGCAGAGCGCACTCCTTCCCACGTGCCCCATTCCCACCCCCAGATGAAGGCTGCTGGTCGTCCGCTCAGGTCCGCGGGGGCGTCCAGGAGTTGGTCCACATGTGTGTTCTCCGCTCGCTTTCTGTCTCTCTCTCTCTCTTTCCACCACGTTTCTGTCCAGCTCGGTTTGCTTTGTGTGGAGTCCTGGGATCTGGGCTGCATCACCTTCCTGCTCTGACACAGACCCGACCGCCTCCTGAGGACACAGCTTCCCCTACGAACCTCTCGGGTGATGGCTACGTCCCCCGGGGTGCATTCCTCAGGGCGTGGAGGCGGGGTGGTGTCCTCCTCCCACTTTGCAGACCAACCACGATCCGTCCCTACTCTGTAGATAGAACAAGCAAAACCAAGCAGATGACCCTGGCAGCATCTTTGAAGCACACACCACCCAATTATTCCAAATGCTACCCGCCCTAGCTGAAGTCGACTACGGTTCCCCCCGGCAGTGCCAGAGTTTAGCACTTAACCTCTGTCTCTCGCCACGAACACACTGATCGTCACTCACATCCGGGTAAAGGGTCATCGTGACATTCACATCCGGGTAAAGGGTCATCAAACACCTAGCTCTGCTGTTCCTTCGTCCCCTCACTTCCGATATAAACTGTCCTCCTCCGCTTCCCTGACCATTTCCTCGTACTTATTACCAATAACCACGACATCTTTTATTAAAGCATTTTCTGACCCGAACTCTTACTTTCTCAAGTTTCTCTGATACTTTCACGCCAACATGACTCCGTCCAAACCGAGGCCTCTAATTCGCGCATCTCGCCTCTTTGCAATGCCCATCCTCCTGCATCTCCTCCTCTCCCGGCCGCCCAGCTTAGATTTCGCGGTCCGTTACTATGGCGACTCCCCTGATACATCCGTGGGGCCCTTGACCCTCTCTCTGTCTATTGTCCCGTCCGAGTGAAACCACCGTCTTGGCCCCCTCCAACTCCACTGACTGTGAGTCCATTCCCGACTTGTTGACTATCGCCTGGGGAAAAACTATCTAACGATTCTGCTGGTGGCAGGAAGACTGTCTCTCTTCCAATTTCTTATCGTGTACACTGAGTTTTCGGTGATGGCTCACAGTTCCAGTACCTCCCCCAGCTCGATCCCCTCGCCATCTCCTCCAAACATCCCTTCCGTACCATTTCGTTTCTCCTGAAGTCT
>NW_011889047.1:226897-267863 GCF_000151845.1 Pteropus vampyrus
ATATGTGATAGTGTTTACAACCTCACACATGGCAATTGAAGACTGTCTAAGTTTCAGTTCGATTAATGTCTTTCCTTGCAGAAGTGAGGTTTATGGTTCTAAGAAGCAGGAGGCTATCCATGTGTTTACTTGTGTGTCGATTTTCTGGATGTCGTCAGAAATAATATAGCTAGTAATTTGAAATAGCCTGTTGAACGTCTATCAATAAAACACATATTTTGCATTTTAATTATAAATTGTGCATTCCATTTTACTAAGATATATAGCTCATTCTCTTGTGCGATGATATTTATTTAGCTCCGCGTTTTACATTTGTACAAAAGATTTCTTAAAATTTAAGAACAATTTAAATCAATTCTGTTATTTCAATGAAAATTTTTTATATACTTCAACTGAGTATGGAGTCAGGGAGAGCGAGCAAAATTTAATGCAGGCAAAAAGAATTCTTTACCAAGAGGCATGCTCTTAAATTCCTTAGATTACAGAAATCTAACAAGTTGAAAAGCCTACAAGGATCGGAAAACTCACCGGCAGTCTGAGTCCCTAGTAAGTTTATGTAAAATCGTCCACCCTGACCCAAGGAGAGGTCTTTAACACAATCAATACAGGTGCAATCAGATAAGAACCTTCCACTGTTTTATTAAAGTGCATCTAATTCACAGCTCAATAACCCTCACACATCCTTAATCAGGGAAGACATCCTGGGAGGTATTTACACGAGTGATCTTCAGATTCCTGCATTTGGCTCGTTAGCCAGACTTTCTACAAATAGACATTTCATGGTGTCTTTGTTCTTCCCTTAACAGAATTCTTTTCATCCATCTCCCTATTTTTGATGCTTGTCTCCCCCTAAAACAGAAAAACGTCCTCAGGAGTTTTCATGTCTCAGGATTCTTCAGAGTGACCCTGAACCTGATGTATGTCCAGGCGCGGGACAGACCCAGCGGGGCAGGTGTGCGGGTGGTTTACCTATTTTAACTATTTAAGGGTAGTTAGTGTATTCGACTAATCGCTTTCTCTCAAACGGACCAGTCATGTGCTAATCCCTGCCCGCGGCCACCTGTGATGGTGACCCGGCTGGAAGCACATTGGAGTCCCGCACCCCACCCAGCGAGTGCGAACCCCAGGACCCAGGCCCGCCAGCCACGCGCGCAGCCTCGGCGCACAGACAAGGACCGACGGGCGTCCTGGGCAGCAGCCTCCACCTTCGTCCGGCACCTCTGACCTCTCCCAGGGTCAAGAGCAGCGCTGCCAGCGTCCGGCCCGCAAACACAGAGGCCCCTTGGGCACTTTGTTTATCTGCCTGCTTTGCTCCCTTTCCTCTCCCCTGCTCCCTGCAGGTGGGGCAAGAACCGCCTGGTCCCTCCATCCGAGTCACCGGGGTGCCTCGCGAGCGGCGTTCTTCCCTGGGGTCTAGACGGCTTACCACGCGTGCTCTTTGCCAGGGTCTTCACTGAACATCCGTTCATTGTCTCCGTCTGTCTGTCTGTCTCTCTGATTAATGTGTACAGAACAATTACTCAAAAATCCTGATTACTTTAGCAGTGTCCTTAAAGAGCAAGTGAGATTTCTTGCTGTAGGTGAGGATTTGAGGGTCGTCTGCATTCAGAAACAACAATACTTAAAAAAATGGCTAATATTTATACGGGCATTTTTTTCCTTAGCACTGTGCAAATATATCAACTCATTTCACCCTCCCAGTGACCCCATATGAAGAGATACTGTCATTATCCTTATTTTAAAGATGGGGAAACAGAGGCAGAGATTTTTACATAACTTGCCTACGGTTCTCCAGCTGGAAAGGGGCGGAGCAGTCTGGCGCCAGACCCTGTGCCGTTAATTAGGACAGTATGATGGAGGTTGAATATATGGGAGTTGAAGGAATTTCTGAGAGAAAGGAAGAAAAGAAGGGGGAGGATGGAATTTTGGAGAATATTCACATTTACGGTTCCTTATGAGTCTGTGAAGGAGAATGAAGCGGAAAGGGGCGGGGGCTTGGTGAGAAAGGGGAGGGGCTTGGTAAGAAAAGAGGGGCTTGGTGAGAAAGGGGCAGGGCTTGGTGGGAAAGGGGAGGGGCTTGGTGGGAAAGGGGAGGGGCTTGGTGGGAAAGGGGAGGGGCGGGGGAAGAAGGAAAGTGTGGCAGGAGAAGGGTGTGGGCGTGTCTTCTGGGTCTGAAGGTCCCCCGTCCTCCTCCATTCGCTCATACTTCCTATGATTAAGGACTATCAATGACCGGACACCAGGGCTGCCTCTGCGTCCCCACCAGCTCCCAAGCCCCCAGTTCAGAGCTCCTGCACACAGCTGTTCAGAGCGAGCTTGGGGGTTGGCGCATGGCTCTATGTGGCCCAGGAGGGCAGTGAGCAAAGCTTTCTACCAGCTGGAACGTGAATTCGTGGTGCACTCTTCCTTCCTGTCATTCATAACTGTGTTCGCAGGCGACATGCACGTTTCATTGGGGAAGGAAGCTGAAAAAGACCCGATTCCCTCTCGGGGCATTTGGAATCCAGTGTGAGACTCTGGACTATTTGGCTCCTAATGAACCCTAGCAAGATGCTGGAGTGTTTCCCCACGCCGCTAGCCGTTAGGCTGAGGCTGGCCAAAGTATTGCATGTTAAGATTTTTAAACTGTCTCTGTAAATTAAGATAAACACACCCAGGACGCACAGAAGAGAGATACAGTGCAGGACATGAAATGACCAGAAATGCCAAGGACATTCTAATTTTAGAACAAAGAGCCCAGTGTTGGTGCTTGGGGCGGGGCTGGACCGTCCTCTGTCCCTGCCAAGGCACCTCACTGCCCCCACCCCATCCGGCCCCTCCCGCCTTCAAAGTGTTCACATTGGGCAAAACTTTGATTCCAGGCAGCCTCTCTTCCGATTCTTTAAAGACTTTTGAAAAACTGCGATTGATTTCTGAGAACCAATAAAACAGTTTTACGGCAATGGCGACGAATGCGATTTCTCAGCTCTGGTCTGCTGAGCCGGCTCCCCCTCTTCAGTGGCATGGACGTCTGAAGGCGTATTCCTTCGGTGGCGCAGACACGCGTGAACCCAAGTAGGGACAAAACTCGTTTGAAGAGCCTGTCGTCAGGGCGCCGACAGGGTTTACCCGGTAGATTGGGTGAGCACAGGTGCACGGACTTAGCTAGCTTTGTCCCGTGGGGAACAAAAATCTATTTTTAATCACTGTTATGGCGTGGAAGCGCGGCAGGCATGCTTGCTATGAGCGCTGGCAGCTGGATGGGGGCTGGCAGTTTGTCATCCCACTACCGGGCCTAAAGAAGAATCAAGTCCTCAGCTGAAAAACATCCTGACCAAATAATAATAGCTGGCATCTATGGAGCGCTTACATGCTCCGTGTCATGCGCTTCACCTGAGTTAACGTCTTGCCCCTGGTGCCAGCCCCATGAAGTTTCTATAATTATCCCTGAGGTAACTAAGGATCAGAAGTACAATGACTTCCCCAGGGTCCCAGGACGGTGATGAAACTCCTGTTTTGCATGCACAGTCTGGCTTCCCAGGGCGCACACTCTTCCAGCCTGCTCCTTCGTCTCCATGGCAGGCTGCCGGGGCGGCGTAGCGCCCTGTGGGATCTCTCTAGTCGCTAAACAGAACCGCAGACTGCCAGCTCCATAAGAGTCAGGCCCTCCGATCCCAGCTCCTAGCTAAGAGCCTGCACTATAACCAATAATCGGTACTGGTTGAATGGATGAAGGAATGAATGAATGCGTGAATGGGTAGTGAGTGAATGACAGCAGTGACTCTTACTGAATTTCGCAGAGTTGGTTTGTGAGAAAAAAGGGCTGGCAGAAGCGTCCGGGGATTTGGGAAATGGAGTTTTTGGAGAAGGAGCTCTACAGAACACACCGCCTTTTAGCAAAGCACGCGGTGGCCTGGTGAAGCGAGCATCGGAAGCAGCTGCGTCACCATCGGACGGATCTGTCTTGGGCAGGCTGGACTCGGTTGCAAGGAAAAGCTGAATTTGTAGCATTTTAACTACAAGTGGGGAAAAAAAGGCAAATAAAGACAGGTGTAGTAGCGTGAATGCTTAAATGCTAAGGCAAAAAGGAGTATTAAATCGGGGGGCATATTATGAATGAAGCAACCGAATAAAAAAATTCATACGATAGAGACTCAAGCAAAGCTTTGTTTCGCACGTGTTTGTCGAGCTGGATTGAATAAGCCTCCAGGAAACAGGCGCGCGCTGTGTTTTCAGCTCCTTGTTTTGGGGTTTTCTGCAACGCCACACGAGCTGTTTCTGCGTGCTGGCGGCCGAGGCAGACCTGCATTCTTTCATCATCTTGCAGCAACTCTCCTGGTCCCGACACCCGGCGTCTGAAGTTCCAGCTGCTAACTCATCACCGCGGTGGGGACGCGTTGTTTCTCGAATGCAGCTTTTTTTCCTTCGTGGCGAGACGCCCCCGTTTTTGCAGAGGTCAAACACCTGTGCTTAAAGGCATGCGTTTCGACAGCCAACGTCTCATTAAAATCCTATACATCTGAAAAAAATATATATATAAAATCCTGCACATCTGCAAAAGAAGCTCTGTAGTCCTTTCTGGGGAGGCGGTGAGGGCAAGAACACATCGCGCCTCTTTGTAGTCTTCCCCGAACGCCTACTCCTGGGGGTGACCTTGGCTTAGAAGCTTCACTCCCCTAGCTCCCCAGCCCCCACAGACGCAGCAGAGGCAAGGTGTGCAGGAAGCTGCCTGCCCCTCTTGCTTGTGACTCTTCATCCGGTGGCTGTTACGTACAACACGTTAGGCAGAGCCGTTCGGGGCAATAGAAACGAGGAGACACGACACCCAAAAGTGTATGAGGAGCTTACTTTCTACCTGACAGCCAAGGGCAGAAACATGGTCCTCCAGCACTGTGCTCTGTGCCTAAGTACACGCAAACACTTGGGGGGCGGGAGGCGGGGGTCCCCGGTCCCAGAGGAACACGTGCGTTCGATCGCGATCAAGCCGTGTGAGATTTGCTTTATGTAATTTCTACGGGGACGATTGCAAAGCAGATTTATGAACTCATAAGCTGGAGAATTTCCTTTTATTTGAGCAGGGTGAATCGTAAACACAAAAGTCATGTCTTCAAATATCATTATGTTCTAGTCTTTTATGATATCAGTGAAATCAGACTGTAAGAATGTTCTGTACTCCAAATGCTTGGGGAACTCAAGTTAGGGAAGTAAAGGAACTGACATTTGTTTAGGGCGTTGTAGGTATCAAGCACTATGCCCGAAGCAAGGCTCCATACGCACGTTAGTTCACTTAATTCTCAAAGTTATCTCATATATTAGAAATGTTTGTCTGTTTTTCAGATGAGGAAGGGAGATGTAGATTTACCTCTCCAGGGTCATATTTACTAAATTAACTCTAAAACATGTCCTTTCTCTATACCTTGCTGTCAAAAATAGCAATAATTATTCAGGAAATCGGACAGAGGTTGGGATTTATTAAGCAAGAGCTTTTATGAACCGAGTTTTTGTTCCTTTTACCATCTCCTCTTAAACCTTTCCTTATGTATTCGACTCAAGAAATAAATTTTCAGGTATTGGTCTTTTGCATACAATTCTCTTGCTTCCCTAATATATAACATAGCTCAAGCTACAGGTTATTCCCAATTTGCCTACTCCAATGTTTCCTTCCAAATCTTGTCTCTTTTCTTTTTACATTCGGATTCAAAACTTACCACCTTTTTCAAGCTTTCTCAGATTAATTCTATTGTCGAACTTAGATATATAACATAGAACAAATATCTGACCTACAGAAATTCCTACTGTCGGCTTTGTTTGTGTTTAGTAGCTTCATTTATTGATATGTTCACTGAATCACGAGCTCTGTAAGAGCAGGAATATTTGTGTTTACTCTCTATCCTTAAAGCCTCGTCGAGGGCCTGACAAATCCACGACACTCTCAGTGTATATCTATTTAAATGAAATAAATCGGCGTGGACGTCTGGTTTGTGTTGTCCCATCATCCTTGTAAGCTTTGGTAGCGTCTTCTGTATGAAGTTCAAACGCATTTTCTCCATACTATGTTCTTTCCTATCTTTTTCGTGTTATTAATTTTGAGATGAAGGATCTCGCCTCCACAATAACTCTCGGCATTTTACTTTCCCACCATTAGACTTCGTGTATCTAGGACAATAACTATTGCAAGGCTAGAAACGGCAATGGTGAGGTTTAGGACATTCTTGAAAGGAAACGTGAATATTGGTTAGAGATGGGAAGGTTTTCCAGAATAACCTGGTGTTTATCCAGAGGAGCAATGCCTTTTCCAACTTCGATTCTTGAATGTTAGATAAGTGTGTGGTGTGTGTGCAGGCGTGCATGTGTGTCATTTAACCGGAGTTGAACTCCTTCGAAGTCTCCGCCTCCTGATTAAAATCCTCCCTCTGTTCTTCCTTCACTACTTAAGTGCTTACAGGGTAAAGAGAGAGAGCAAATTATTTTAATGGCTCTACAGACATTGCTGTTTAGTGCAGCGAATGAACGAAGGAAAATAAATGCTTATGTTCTTGAAGTGTATGAGAATGTATGGGAATAAATACTTACATGGCAGCGAAGTAAAAGCATCCCGAATCTTTCCTGCATTTCACATGCATAATTACTGGTTTCTTTTAATAAACCAGTGATCATATTGTATTCTACAGCCAAATAGGGACTTCTGAAAGATTTTCACACTCATTGGTTATTAAAGTTTCCAAAGACCTAAATACTTGTAACATCCTGAGCTTGTGATTTTCAACAACACGGCTTTAAATTCTTCTGACATTTAACGGAATTTTCTGTGGTGTTAGAACTGTGTTTACACAAAATGCATTATAGAACATTTGATTTTTCTTTGGGAAAAAATGTAGCAATAATAAACTCTTGAGAAAGGAAATTCAGCTCAATTGGATTTTAAATCTGCATGTTAAAAATAGACTGTGTATACACGAGAATTTGGATGACACTTAATCAGCGGTAATTGTATTTGCAGCAAAGTGTGCCCTTTCCACAGTGGGCTAGGCACTTGCTCCCCTCAGCCAGGATGTGCCCTGCACCGGGATGCGGCAGCTTCTGAATTGCTGTACTTGAACCTCTTTTAAACCATGTGGAGTTAAAGGTCATGCCAAGCGCCATTGGAAAGACAATGTCCTAGGGGTTGTCAATAAAATCTGTGATATGATTTGTTACTTGGAGCCAAATGTTAAATTGGATGGCAGCTGCTTTTGAATGGATAATCTTTCTCTTTTCTTAATGCTGACAGATAAAAATGGAGATATTAGTTGAAATGAAGGGAGCCTCTGAGTCCTAAATGGAAATCTGAAGTTCCCTAATTATTCCATCTTCATTCATCCATCTGTCTGTCTGTCTGTCATCTATCATCTACCTATTATCTATCTATCTGTCTATCTATCATATATCTACCTATCTAAAGAGATTTATTGCCCAGTATGGGCTCACATGACCACGGAGGCCGAGAAGTCCCATGGTTGGCTTTCTCTAAGCTGTGTTCTCGGGAAGGCCACGGCTGTACAAGGCCAGGCCTGTGTGTCAGAGCTGACGGTGGAGATCTGGGTGGAGAAGGCCAGAAGGCCTGAGAACCAGGGCTGCTGAGGGCAGCAGACCCAGGCACCAGCTCAGCCGTCAGGCCAGAGCAAAGTCACGCTCCCTAGTCTTTGTCTTCCTTAGGCCCGCGGACAGACTGGAAGAGGCCGCCTGCTTTACTCAGTCCCCCACTTCAAATGCCAACCTTTTCTGGAAACACCCCACAGACACGCCCGGCTGTGACATCCCCTGGCTTAGTCAAAGTGACACATAAAATTACCCATCATAAGGGCGTAGGGAGACCTTTTCTCAAGTCTCAAAAAGCCTTGTACCGTTTTCCCAGAAAAACGGCTTTTGGTCAAAAATGCCTTGTGTGTGTGTGTTTATGTGTGTGTGTGCACACGCGTGTGTGTCTGTCTGTTAAAGAATAAAGAATGTATTTCCATTTCCTTGCTAGCAAAACCAGATGAGACTGGCAGATTTTCTTGCTAAATAATTTAAAAATTCTACTTTTCTGAATCCTTAAATATATATTTGCTAAAAAGATGTGCATTTCCCCACAACATCCTCTAATCTAGAAACATTTTATGTTAAGCCTTTGGCCTGTGCAGGAGAATCTGAGTGACTAAGCCACATTTGATTTTCGGGACAGTGAGTCCTCATGTAATGTGGTCGGGAAGTTCTTGGAAACTGAGGCTTTGAGCAACACGACATGTAACAAAACCACAGGCTGATCGTTATAAAGATGCCACCAAACTTTTAAATAAAGACTCAAACACTTCTAGTGATAAACATTGAAATAAATGTGAGCTACACGTACATTTAAGAAAGATGGGAAAAAAAAAAAGTAAGAACACAATTTTCCCACCCTCATATTCCAGGTCGGAGCTTCTCCTGGCAGCTCGAGGCGAAAGGCGGGTCCTCCCCGCCCCCGCCCCGGCAGGACACCCTTCCATCACAGGGCCACCTACCCCCTCGCCCACTCAGACTGGGACAATGAAGACTCACCAACGAACCGATAGAGCGCATCTGGACGTGGGAAGAAACCAGAGTCCCCGGAGAATACCCACGCAGATGCGGGGAGAAGGCGCACGCTCCACACGGACAGCGGCCCCGGGCCAGGAATCTACTCTCTTTCCCTGATCGATGTTATAATAAAACGACATTGAATGAAACGATGCTGTGTGAGGACCTGATGTAGCTGTAAACAGCCAAATCGTAAAAATAAAAGAAAAATTTTTTGAAGTCTCAGATCCAGAAAATCACGTCTCAAATAGACTACAATTAGCAAAATGTTAAATAAAACATCATAAAAAGTGAAAAAGATATTTGAAAACAAGTTTGTCAACGTGGTTTTCATTTGTTCTGACAATGTTTTTAGTTAAGGCTGATGGGCTTTACATGCTATCCAAGAATGGGTCATCGTCGAGGACGGACAATCCTGAAACAGACAAGTTAACAGAGAAGCAAACTTTCGCCATCACCTACGTCCCTGTGATTGTCACCTTTACTGTTGTTTAAGAAGAATGACAGGACACCTAGTTCGGTACAATAAACGATTTGAAAGATGTTATCTTCTCTTATTGAGATGACAGGGAATATTCTAGCAAGACAAAATGTACCAAGAGAATAGATTTATATTTTTCTTAGTTCTCGAGTGGATGAAATGGCAAATAATGTTTAGAAATATGAAAATCTTTATATTCAATATTTCTATAAATATGACTCTATATTAGTCACCTGAAATCAAAATGCACTCAGTTTGTTTACTATTTAACTCAAGTGGCTACTCGTGTATTTCAAAAAAATGTCCCCAGAATGTGCTTAACAGTCCGGGCGGTGAAGATAATTGTGACGCCATGTCTGCTCCCGGGGAGCTTGCAGCCTAACTGGGGAAGTGAGGCGTGTGAAAGTACGTGTAACACAGAGATGCTTGGCTTTGGAAGAAGGAAAGCTGGATCCCACTGGAGGAGGGGTGGGGCAGGGGGCCGGTGGTGGGCGGCTGATGTTCCATCTGGCCTTTGAAGGGCGAATGGGATGGTAAAGGGCAGAGACAGTGGGGACGGGAGGGTAGATTAAAGCGGTTAGAAATGAGCCTGCGGGCAGGGAGGTCACGGGAAGAGAATAATACCAGAGAAGGCTGTGAAGGTTACACGGTCCAGAGACACAGCGATGGTCTCGGACTGTCACGCGAACAAGGAAGTTTGGGCTCTGTGTTCATATTGGTTGAAGCCTTCAAAGATTTTTACGGTGAAGTAATAGAGACTAAACTAGAAAATACTCTCAGGTTGTATAAGAGAAAGAGAGGGAGAAGAGAGGCATGGTTTTGGAGGGTAGGACCATTTGTCTGCTGCAGAGCGCCAGCGAGCAAACATTTTAGGCTCTGCAGGCCTATGAGCTCGTTGCAAGTGCCCGGCTCTGGCGTGGTAATAATACACATGCAACGCAGATGACACAGAGCCGGCGGGCGTGGCTGCACGCCAATGAAACTTCATTTCCCAAAACAGGACTTGGCCCGTGGTCGATGGTTGGTTGGTCTCTGTTCTAGTTTATTAGGACTTGGTACAAGTTTCAGTCTGATGGTGACCTTCAGTTGGGGAGGCGGCATTGATGTTGAGAAGAAATTGGGTTTGGAATCACGCATGCATGAATCGTAATTCCAGCTCTTATTCTAGCTACCCTCTCATAAGAAAATAAATATGGTAATGTATGTCGAAGCACCAAACACTTAGCAGGCATTCGGATAACATAAGAGATTTTCCCTTCATTCAGTGCCATAAAGTTCACTTCCTTTTAAAGAAAAAAAAAAAGAAAGAAAAAAATGAATCAAAAACAGCATTTCTTTTTTTCGGGAATACATAATAAGTCCTTGCCCGCAGAATCCATTTTCTGCATTCACGATCACGTTCAAGGACTTTCACATTCAGGTTACTTCGCCGTTTTTATTTCTCTCTGTGGTTCATTTGAAATAGTTAATCCATCGGGCTGGTTTTGTCCACTGTCTCAACAAGACCGTCACTGATAATAACAGCGACAGCGGTGATAACTGTGATAGTTACTATTTATCGATGATTATTAGCAGACGCTGTGTTAAATCTTCCCTAAATTAATGTATTCACTACTTAGAACTACCCGCAATGTAAGCATTATTGTTTTTTATTTAAGAGATCAGAAAAACGAGAATGAGAGCTTGGGTAGACACGGAATTAGAGAACTGATTTTCCAACTATTGTGCGCTTCTCCGTAATTCTTGGATTGGTCTCCGTTCGATTTCTCGTCTCTCCTCCACCCACCCAAATACGATCAAATTCTGCTTCAATCTATTCCTTTGTATAAAACCTTTCCAGATTTCTTCAGCTTCCTTAGAGCTTTCCCTCATTCATCTTGTGTTGTTTAGAATCATCATTGTATAAGTCTCTGCCTGTGTCTTGCATGAAAATGAGAATTTTAGCTTCTTTAAGGTATAGGACCGATCAGGTTCTGCTTCTGTTCATGGCTGATCTTTGACGAACCTTAGGTCCTTGCTCATTCAATAGACACCCACCGAGTCCCCGCGAGGTGCCACGTGACATGGGATTTCTAAAGTGACATGAACAAGGAGGCACTAGAAGAAGAGGTGAGTTTACAGTGAGAGCGAGAGCGGATTTCTTGGGCATCGAGAGGAGGGTAAAGTCGAACTGAGAAAGGCTGAACTTAATCTTTTGGAGGAAACCAGGAAAAATGATTCCAGGCTAAGAAATCAGCTGGCTCCTCCGAAGTTCCAGTCTAAGGGCGTGCGTGAGCTGATAGGCCTCGTCCTTTGATGCCAGGCTAGCCAGAGTACGTGTATGTCTAGTTTTCGATGCTGTAGCCTGCTTACTCCTGTCTACAGGAAAATAGTGGCTAAAAGGAGGAAGAACCGTCCCCGTGGTGGTGGTCTGCATAGCCACGCGGCGTTATGCTGTGATGACTTCCTGCAAGTCACGAAAACCGTGACGAGAAGTTAAGAACAAGGACGAGAAGGCAGCGCAGAGCCCGGGGTGGGGGACTCAGCTTCCGCCCACCTGTAATTATCAAGACTGTTTTGTAGGTAACACGGGAGATGCAAGTTCTTTTGACATGATCAAAGACCCCACCATTTCAGAGGTTTCCAGGAGTCCAGAAATATCGGGGGCATTTAACGCGTGCGACCTTTCTGCGTAATGCAGTCAGGGAGGCTGGGCGTGCCTTGCCCTGTTTGACAGCCGCGGAGAATGGTTAAGGAGAGTCACCTCGTTTTACTGCACGAAACTGTTCAGACTTGGGGAAGCCTCGGGAAACTGCGTTCGGATTTCATGAGTCACAGATCTTATTACCTGTCCGACAGGTATTTTAAATAACACTTGCTTTTCTTTTCATGTCTCGCACAAAATGAAATAAGTGGCTTTGAAAGTCGTTACTTGGAGAGACAACAGAAAGAGTCATGATGTCAGCCTTTAAATTGGCCCAAGGAAATGCCGAAGGCAAAAGGGCCCTTCTGAAAGTCACAGGGGAGTGAAGAGATGAGGCTGCAGGACTAGAGTCGTCCCACGTGGGACAGAATTCAGATCACGGGGCGAGGCTGGTGGGCTGGAAAGTGCCGTGCTTTGTCAGGGAGCCGAGCTCTGAGCTTAGCGCTCGGGGTCTTTTAATGGGTTCCCAGGAGAACGTCCCTGGCCGGCCACGGGCTAGAGGTGGCGTGGATTCTCTGGAGGCCTTATTTAATCTTGTGTGAGGCAGAGAACGCCACAGGCAGCGCCAAGGAAACTGTTATTCACAAGTGTGTATCAGACGGCTGAATCGCAGAGGAAACTAATTGGCATTTCTGAATAGTGTTGGGGACGAGAACAATCACCGGGAACGCGGTGATTGTCAGAATTCTGAAATATCGAGGCCTGCCGAAAGCTCAGGCTTCATGTTCAGCGTTGATGAAAAACTGAATCCAAGGCTTTATTAGAAGGAAAGGAAGTTTTTGGGGAAAAATTTTCAGTTTCCTTGAGAAGCGTTGTAGGGTACATTATTAACGTGAAGACGGTAATGATGATGATGTTGATGACAGCAAGAATAATAATAGGTAGTGAATGTGTGCTTATCCTTGCTTTCCAAAATTCAGTTACTGAAACCACGAGGCAGGAAGCCGAATGCCTCTCCAGCAGGAATATATCAAATAGATACGTCAAATAGAATTGATGCAAATGATAAGGAAAGCGAAGGCAAATGACTATTATCTAAGCGCACGCTGTGCGCCAGGCCCCGTAGAGATGCTTTGCCTGCGTGGACGTACAGCATCTATGTACTGATTTTTAATAAAGTTGTCAGAGAGCCAAGTGTGAGTTAAGACGGACTTTGAATGTTGAAATGAGTTTTTATCTGTGGCTGCAGGTGAGACATCTGGACGCAATGCACGTGTTGGGCTGCGGCTCCTTGTGTGTCTGACAGGACCCTGCAGAGCCTTCTACCTCTTTTGAGGCCACCGGACGTGGGACATGACTCCAGGCTCAGCAGAAGCCCGGTTTGCAGGAAGAGGCTACTGGAGCGAGGGCTCAGGGGTCGTCACGTCCTGAGAATGAATTGGCTTTTGATGAGTGTTGGTAGCTTTTGCTCAGAAAGAAACGCCGAGGGGTTTTCTTAAACCACGAACGGATAGAAACGTTTCCAGAAGCCTGCTTTTGGAGCATCATTATCTCCTCGGTTGGCAAGTGATCTTGACATCTTTCATACCTATTTTATACAATCTCTCCGTACAGCTAAAGCTGTTAGAGGAGTTTAAGATGAAAATCGGGTGAAATCCCACGCTGAATTTAGTAATGACAATCTGAAGACTGCAATCCCTAGATAACGAGGAAGTAATAGGGAAACGGAGGCTCTATAGGACTCCAGGACGTTGATCTCTGGTGTCTTGGAGAAGGCCGTGAACTTCTAAAGAGGTGGGAGCTAGCCTTTGCAGCGGGGTGCACAGGGTGGCCCAGGAGCTGGGCACGAACCCCTCAGAGGAGAGGGAATCGGCCTCCCTTCACCTACGAACACAGAGTTCTGGAAGAAAAACGTATTTTTTAAATTAAAAAAAAAAATTAGCCTGTTTTCCCAGTGAAATCAGCTCCTGAGCTGGGTCATGTCGAGTGGTTCTGCGTAGTGCCTGAGGGGTAACAGAGGTCACCCCTTCTGTCTGCCCCCTGTGCCCAGGCGTTTCAGGGCTGCAGGTCGCTCAGGTGCTCTGTTGTGGGTCCGGTCAGGTGAGCGAGGGGCGCTATCAGCAGACTGCGGGCCTGAGAGGGGGAGGATGGACGGACGGACCCAAAAGGCCGAGGCGAGATCTCTCTGCTTCCTGTTGGGGAGGGGTGGAGACCACACAGGAGGTGGCCAGGGCATTACGCTGGTGCCCATGTGCGGTGGGAGACTACACAAACACCGTCCAGGCCCGGCTTGTCCCCCAGAATGGGCGTGTGACATGCCGGGACATGGCTCCGCGTGCCCTAGTGCCTGGTGCATTTTCGAGTTCATCAGAACAAGCCCTGCCATGAGGTGCTGATGTCCTGGCCAGGCGCAGACAGTGCTCTTACAGGTGAGGATAAGGGCTAGTCTTCACTTGAGCACAGCGTTTGGTCAGGGCTCTGTCATCAACCGCCTTCCTCTGAAAGGTGACCCGCCAGGGCAGGCACACACGTGTCATCCTCACTTCTAGCTGGCCCCAGACTTGCGAGGTGTTATTTGTATGAGCCTATTTCGAGGGTTAGCTGGTGGACACTGGGTCTGGGGGTGGCTAGAGCTGGGGAGGGGAGCATGATGCAGCGCCTGCTCTTTTTGGCCCATCAGGAGGGAGCGAGGCCACTCATCAAGGTCAACGTGAAGCTGTCTCAGCAAGAATGACTTTCCCTCCTCCTACCCGTTAGGGAAGATCTGAGTCCACTTGCTTCATGCCCAGCATAGATTGGAGCTCGACACTGGCGGTGACACCGGCTTACCGGAGACGAGTCACGGCTGAGACTCACGAGGGTGCACCGGGTACATTTCCAGCTGTGAGCTGGAGTCACTGTGACCAGCTCTGACTTACTGGCTCCTGTTCCACTGCACAGTCATGGAGGCCTTTGCTGGCTGCTCAGCCCACCCACTGGACCTCAGGGCGGGTGGGGTTCCTCTGAGTGTGTCCCGGAAACCACGCACCTGACTCACCTGAGACACTTACAAATCCGCGGAGTCCTGGTCCCATCCTGGAATCACTGGGTTTCTGGGGTTGGGACTCTGGGCTCTGAGCTTATAGGAAGGACCAGCCATGACTGATTTGGAAATTCCTAGATGGCCAATGACTTATAGGTCTTGCTTCACCAGTGGGTGGGGGCAGAGACCAGTTGCATTTCCAGAGACCCTTGGTCCTCATGAATCCCCGCATCCGCTCAGATGCGAACTTGTCCTTAGTCCTGTCTCACTGGCCAGGGCCGAGCCCTTGGCTCTCTCCATGTCGGCCCCCTTGACCGGCTCTGCTTCTTACCCTCCCGCCTCCTGGTAGCCTGGGCCTTACTCCCTGTATCTCGTTGTTGATTTTGGTCAAGTTCTAAGTGAACTGATGACCCGGAATCTCAATGTCAACAGCTGCTTAACTCCGAAGACCACCTACTGCTCGTGACCTCCAGCTTTTGTTTTCCATCAGGACGTTTTGGTGGGAAAAGCCGAATTCAGCAAGACTGAGTTCCCTACTTGCCTTTAAAGAAACGGTTCTCAAACTTGACCGTGTAATTGAAATACCCGGGGAGTCTTAAACATTCTAAGAATCAGTACACTGCCTTTATGGAGCTTCTATTCTGGTGAGGGAGGCAGATTAGCATCACGTGATGTCATATACAATTTAGTTAGGTAAATGGTAGGAAGGACAAAGAAGACAGGGTGGGCGGAGCTACTGAGAGAGGCTCAGAAAATGCCTCTCCGAGGGAGGGGTGTTGGGCAGAGACCCGAACGAAGCGAGGCCGGTCACGCAAGCACGTGAGGGAGAAGCCATCAGAGAGGGAGCTACAGGGGCACTTGGCCGGGGACGTAGGGTGCTCGACGTGTCCACCCACGAGGGATAGAGGCCGGTTGGTCGGGAACAGGCGTCGATTATGTCCACGTGGTGGCTGAGGGCCAGCTCACGGGGGAGGATCCGGATCGGGCTTATTCTGATTAATGATGATAAGCCGTGAGATTCCAGCAAGGGCATATGCGCTTCTGTTTATTCGAAAGGGTCTGTCAGGCCACCATGTGGGGAAAAGTCTATACAGAGCAGGAGTCAAAAGTAAAATGCGGGGGCTGGGTCATGTGGCTGTGGGAACACTGCGCAAACTTGACGCTGGAAAGCAGGTGTTCGGGCTCAGAGTGGCGAGTGTTGCCCCACACGAGATTCTGGAACTAGCACACGTGTCCCTTCATGAGCTGGATCCCTATTTCGGTGACACGTGGGGAGCCTCGTTCCCAGCGATCTGAATCACAGAGTGTGGAGAGAGACTGTGGCGAGGCTCTGAGGGGGTGGCTGAGAGACTTATCCCTGTGTGGTGTCTGGAAGAAGACACCCCAGTAACGGGACAAAATGGAGGACGAATCCAGGAAGGCCGCCCCTTGAGATTGAGGAGTTAAAAACCTATATGGGCTTCTCATGAAATTTGATTGCGGTGTTGGGTGGTTCATTTAACCCATCTGCTCTTTAGTTTCTTTATCCACAAATTGGGCTAAAACAGTCACAGTCTCCCTGGGTGACCGAGGAGGTCACAGAAGAGAAGGCGCTTCGAGGGCTCAGACTGGAGCCTACCTCCTAACAGTGCTCCACGCACGGTACGGTTTTAGTTGGCAAAAGATAAAGGGCAGATGTAACTGGGATCGTTTTCTCCCGTCTTACAGTAAGAAAGAGTTTTAGTAAGGGGAAATTCATCAAGGTAAGTAACCTGACGTTTACGATATTTGTTATATGAGAATTATCTCATTCCAGTCATGAACGGAAATTCAAAACCTTAAAAACAGGCCTGCTTGTTATTCATAGCTCATTCGTTAGGCTAAGGAAGATTGTGGCAATGAAGTCTTTATTATTTTTTGTCCCACAATGGGGATTTGAGATGCGGTTTCTATTCTGGTGTCTGAAAAAATCAGGAACTTCTCTGCAGCTGTATGCTCACGCTCATTTCTGTCTTATTCCATCTCCCTAATTCGATGTATAGATCCGAGTTTCTCATAGCGCGTTCCATGGACCACCTGCCTTAGAATCATCTTTCGGGGCTTTTAAAAATTGCACTTACCTCAGCAGTGGGAATAAGAAGGATGAATTATTGAAAAGCCCCATAGGTGATTCTTATTTGATTTGATTTTTTGAAATTTATTGGGGTGACATGGCTTCATATAATTATGTAGGTTTCAAGTGTACGATTCAATCATACGTCATCTGTATATTGCATCTTGCGTTCACCACCCAAAGTCAAATTTCCTTCCATCACCATCTATTTGACTACAGGTGGTTCTAAATTTGAGAAATACCGGAAGTCTCAACTAGTCTGTGTTTCCTTTGAGTATCTTTATGTGTTTCTCAAGTCATCTCATGTTCTCGTAGCAAATAATTCACTTTCAAGTATAGAAAATAGCATATAAAAGCCTGAGGAAAGACTTAGAACTCATATTCCCACTCCTACTTGTTCATTAGGCCCTTTTACACAATATAAAGAGCTTCTCCTTGTCCTAATCTACTATTACAATTTGCATATGCAGATTAGTTGTTTCGCTGCTACTCATGCTATATTACTGTACAAGGTTACCCAGAAGGTCCGTGCAGGGCACGGGTGTGGAGGCACACATGCGTGTCCAGTTCTGTTGAGTCTGTGACTTAAATTATTCAACTTCTTCTAGCCTCCGTTTGCTCATCCTATTATGGGGCACATCTGGTGGGAGGCGTGCTTACTAACCGCCTAACCACGCAAGGCTCAGGGCTCTATTTGTCTCGAGTCTCAGAAATCACTTTGTAGGTCGAAACCTCTTTGTAGACTTTTGTCAAAGATTTTCCTCCCTCAGGTGCAAAAACCCAGTTGAGGAATGAGGTTGACCTGCGAGGGGAAAAGTAATTAGGTCCTACAGGTAAATCACACCTTTTTTTTTTTTTAAGCAGTACTTACTTTCCTGTAATGACTTTGGCAGACATGAACATTCTGGAACTTTATCGTTTTGTATAACGAGCTGGGGAATGAAAATTCTTGGACCAAGGAACAGGAAAGTGTGTCAGGGAGCATCACATGGGAGGGTGTTGGGACAGGCCTCCACTCCTGACACAGCCCCCACGGTGGGGGTGCAGGAAGAAGGTGCCACCTGTCCTGAACCGGACAGCATGGTGGCAGCCGGGGAGGCCTGCCGATCCTGGCCACCTGTGGCCCGAGAGCCTACCTAGCAAGACCTGCAATGACTTCATTTCCATCTTTTCCATATGAAATTAGTTGTTCACCCTGTCAATCACCATTTTTTCAGAGGCCCTGGGGAAGCTGCCGGGGTTTAGTATTTTTAGTGTTTTTAGGATTTTTAGCTCCTATATCGGATTTACACTTTCCCTGTTGGCTCTAACTAAGCAGGACAATGACATGTTACGATGTAAACAAAAGACTCGCCATTTGGGAAAACTCACGCGGATCCGATAAGGCACTTTGACTAATTTTCTTTTTCCCAAAGGAACCTGAAGAATTTTTTCAGGATACAAAAATCTTACAAAAAGCTTTCCTCCCAAGGGTCTGTATATCAGCAATGTCTACCTGCTCTCGTCACCTGGGCCAATGGATGCTTTTAACGAAATTATTATAAATGATGGCGGAAGACAGAAAATCTCCAGCAGAAGGTTTGCGGTCTTTAAGAAATAAAAAACTTTTGAAAAAATTTTATTATTTAAAAAAATTCCTCCATTTCTGGAGATACTTAAAGAACCCAAATTCTTTTCTAATAAAACTGGTAAAACATTACTAATGAGTGACTTAATTTTTTTTTTGAGAGAAATTATGGTGAGATCTCAACCAGTATTAAGAAATTCTAAAAGCAATTTTCCGTGGGTCAATCTACAATCATTTATGCCTAATTCATAATTTAGAAGTCCAATAAACAGCAAATACCAGGCCTCTTGTTAAAAAACCACAGGAAAAGTGCCATTAAAGGTACTAAAATATAAATTATTCTGTTTAAAATATTATATTATTTATAAACATAATAAAGTAACAGTGATCCATAAATCAGAGCATAGCTTTACAAATTAAAAAAACAAAACTTTGGTGTCATAATTTTATACGGCACAGTAAATAATATCTTAATGTTATATTTTGATGGATTATATGATTTTTTCTAACTCACTTTTCTGTAACTTCACTTAGTAGGTCATTGGAATGTATACATTCAATAACTTTATTTTCAATTAATATAATTAAAAGTGACATCATTTGCTCTGGCAAATGCAAAATCTCAAATAACTAATTATTTTTTTTAATTTGAGAGGGCTCTACCCGTTGATGCGACTGTTACTGTAACTGTTAAGAGTATTTCGTAAGCTGCAACATTGGAATATATTTCTGATAAATCATCCCAAAATATAAATTTTAGCATATTTAGTAATTTTTCTAAAAAGATGTAACTCTTCATATGAATCGGTTTTATGCAAATCAGAATTTAATTTTAAATGTAAATTTATAAAATATCATTTTAAGGTTTCCTCGGACATTTTCTGAAATTTGTGGCAGTTGTGTAAGAAGCCGAAAGCGGCTTCATTATTTGTATATAATTTAAAAATGCCCATTTAAGCATTTTATTACTATAGCTTCAATTATAAGAAAATCTCTCTCTTATTAATAACTGGTTTAAGTTTGAAAATAGTGTTCTGTGAAAATAGTGTTCTTTTCCATAGAAATCGCTGCTCTTCAAATTTAATGTCCGTTGCTAAGCCTGCGGATGCTTGCCGTGTAATGTTTTCAAACTAGTTTTCAAAACCAGACATTCTAAATCCTTTAAAGAATTCTGATAACTTCTTGATATGTGTTTTGGTGATGCCCATGGGTACAGTCTTATTTTGTGATAATTCACTGACAAATTTTGCTGCCTGGGTGCTGATAGTTCCTGTCTGGGCGTTCAGGCTGGAGAGCTAGTGTTTGCACAGCTGTTGTGGGTATGGGCTCCAGAGAGATGGGCAACCCAGCCCCACCACGGGTCCCGGGGCCCCCAAGGGCAGCATCTCTGTCTCCCACAGCTGTGGCGGCTGCTGCCGTCTCTTTTACAAAAATGATCCCGGGTCCTGATCACCTCTTCGAAGGGTCCCATAGCATCCCACACTGCTCCAAGACACGCACCTGTGGGCCAGGTCAACCGCCTGCGCAGGTGGCATAGGCTGCACCTGTGGGCTTGATCCTGCGCACGCGCAGGCAGCCGCTGGACCGCAGCCTCTTATGCGAGCTTCCACCCAGCCCATGTCTTCTGTTGTCCCCATCCGACTTCACTTGCAAAATTCAAGTTCAAAGATAAGATGATTTCCAGACAAGACAGCAGAGCATCAAACCAAGCATAAAGCACTTGGACGAGTGTGACTGGCGGGTGTGACTGCGCGGATCACGCACCCCAAAAGCCAGACTTGTCTGCAGGCAAAGGCACCTGGGAGTTTGCAGTGGTCTCAGTTTTTGGAGAAATGTTTTTAAGATGCACGTTGCAAAGGTGGAGACATGAGACATCTGTGGACAGGCCATGAGTGGGATTATAAAAAGAATGAAGAAGGAACAGCCGAAACTAAGATTATGTCAGATACGTGGTGACCTGGGAGCCATGACTGCGTAAACTCCAATCAGAATGCATCGCTAACAGTTTCCGCTTTTAGTTTCCTTAAAGAGGAACTGGAATTTCAAGACGTTCGTGATCTAATTTGAGCCCATTTTCACTTTTCTCTTGCAGATTTTTTCATATTTGTCTCTCCAATGCTTATTGGAGAGCAACTATTTTTGGAGACTCAGCTGAGTAGTGCTTTCTAGAGCATTCCAGTTGGTTTCCATTAAAATATCTTTCTGCATGCGTAAATTATTGGTTTTTGGAATCCTTCTTCAATCGATGATAAGCCTGACTCCCGTAGTTAGGTTTGGGAGCGCGCAGGTGGACTCGCCAGGGAACCGCTCACCTGGAGGGAACGCTGCGCGGCCGCGCATTCAGCCACGCCGCGGTGTCGGTCAGCGCGTTTGCGCGGGGGACACTGTGCGCGCTGGTGTGTGGCGGGGAAGTCAAACGCAAGCTGGTTAAGAATGGTTCTGACGTAGCAGATCGGCTTCACTGTATTCAATCTGGGACCCGAATATTTACCTCCAAATGTGCTTTTATAAACCTCTGTTTATAAAATAATTAGCACTCACAGCTAATTATTTTTATTTTACTTAAAAGATGAAATTACTGCGTTAAAATGATTCTCTAGTCCTCCATTTGATGATTCACGTGTCTTTCCTTTTCCATTCTCTCTTATCCTGCTTTGTTAACTTCTTGAATGCTCAGATTTAACCTATGGGGCAGTCGGTGGCATGTGAAACTGCTTCCTCACCTGAGGGCTGGTCCCCTAAGCCTGTCGCATGATCCTATGCACGCATATCCGTGTGTCTGCCTTGAGGACTTCATTACAAAAGGCACTAGTTGGGTGGTGACATCAACCCGAGTGACTCTTTCTAGTTTTCTAAATTTTATCCCTGGGTCAAACAAGCCTATTGATATTAAGACCGCATTCTGTTAGTTCAGAGTAGCTTGTTCTCATCAAATGACATTCGGTGTCATGCCATTGACATGAATTGATGGGTCTTGAAGGAAAGACAGTTGACCCTTGAACAACTTGGGCATAGGGGTACTGGCCCCTGATGCAGTCAAAAATCTGCGTATAAGTTTTGACTCCCCCCAAATTTAGCTGTCCCTCAGCATATGTAAAGGATTGGTCCCAGGAGTCCCCTCCCCTGAAAGCATACCAAAATCCGTGGATGCTCAATTCCCCTATATGAAATAGTTGACACTAACGCATACAGTAGGCCCTCCATAACCACTGATTCTCAACTGTAGATCAAGAACAGTACAGGTCCGCACATCAGTAAGTGGACCCGCACACTTCACACCTGTGTTGGTCAAGGGTCAACTGCACTTGGAAGACTAGTTTTCCATTTATGATAAAGATATTTTTGAAGATGTGGTTCAATAAATTCCGAAAGCTTTTTTCATAAGAGTCTAAAATTTAAACGTTTAACCATCCTAGTATCAGAAAAAAGCGGTCCTCATTTCAAGTGACCGTTTCTTTGTTCTTTGTATGCTGTGGCACCAAGAGTCAACTCTCCTGCCCGTTTCTAATTACTGCAAAGGAACTTAAGACATGCATTCACCGGCTTCACTCTCTCTCTACTTGTATTTTTCCTTGGTCCTAGTCTGTACTGATTTTTAAAAAAAAAACTTGCTTTGATTTATGTAATAGAGTAAATAATTTCAAACCATTTTTGTAAGAGACTGGAATTGAAATGAGCGTGTATCCTACTGGAAACTCAGAAATTCTTCGTCTTCCTTTTACCTTCAGATGCTTCATTATCATGCCAGGTAACTAAGGAGAGGGTCTTGTTGTTGGCAACTACACTTTCTCACGTCCAGATGGTACGTATCTAAAAACATGGCCTTCCAAATGCACGGCTCAGGTGACCGAGAGGGAGGAAAGAAGAAATTATGGACACTGTCATAGTGCCAGTCCACAGAGCCTGCAGCATTGGTGTGATCAAATGCTGCACAGCCTACAAGTCTCTGAGGACCCCAGGAGTCCGGCCTGGTGCCACAATAAGACATCCGTCATCCCATGGGAAATTAAGTGTGTCCGACAAAATTTCTCATTCTGGTTCATTTGCTCGTGGCGTCCAGGCCTTGAGCCAAAATTCGGTACCCGCCCCAGCACCCCCCAGTTCTGGCCACATCTCTTGATAGAGTTCAGAGGTTTTGACAAAGTTCGTGTTTTCAATCTGTGGCAACCTGGCCGCATTACGTGCGGTCGTGCAAAGTGCCATCAGCATGTTACGCTTAATATTTTGTGCAAGAAACTTTTTTGGGTCATCACTTACTGCGAGCCCAGCTAGGGCAGGGGCCCACGGCTCTTCCATTTCAATGGAGACTGCTGACTTTTATGCTCTATTTCCCAGCAGTTTTGGATTTATAAAGGTGGCCAACAGTAGCAGATGGGACCTGACACTTGAAACAGGGGCTCTCTCCTGCAGAAGGAGGAGGAATAGATGGAAGATACAGGCACATTCCCAAGAGAGCAGAAGTGTTGGCCGGGCCAGTGGGAGTGAGTGGGGAGGACATTAAAATGGCCGATGCTCTAAATACCCTGATTTAGGTATTCCTGCCAGGTGTTGCCATGACACACCTCTTAACTAAAACACGGAGTGATGGGGAAGCGGGTCCCGTGAACAGCGTTTTCTTGAATCTTGTTGCCGGCGGCTGCCTCCTTGACTGCATTATCGGCAGCAGTGGGGCTTTCGTCAATCAAGGGGAAAGTGAGAAAAAGAGAAAGCAGCTTGAGCTTAGAGGAAGAGGCTGTCCTAGGATCCGCTGGGGTTGGTGCCTCCTTCCATGGGAAGTCACCAACTGGTTTTAAGGCTGTGTCTAAAATTATGAATGAAGCAGGAAAAAGATATCCTTACCTTATTTATTCAAAACTGCAATCCTGCACTGACGCGTGTGGAACCCAGGACTCTGAGCTTGGAACAATCGAGCAGAGTCGTGTTGCGGTTACTGTACAGACCACTGGTTTGGAGAGGTATTGACTGACAATCAGGGACCGCGAGCTTCTTGTTTTCAGGTTAGAGCTTGTAAGGTGGGCATGGAGGTGGGATGGGGTTGAACTCGGACTCTGCCCTCTGGTGAGTCCAGATGGCTTTGACACACATGTAGTGGCCAGGGGCTGAGAACGGAGAGTGAGAGGGGCCTGGAGCAGTGAAGTGGGAAAGGAAATGTGTTCGCATCTCAGAAGGTGGGACCTCGGGGAGCCTGCGGGCAGCTGCGGGGCCTCGTGGCCACAGACCCAGGGCAGGAGCTGGGTCTCATCCAGCCGGAGCCCTTGGCAGGCGTGGAGGAGATGTCACAGGAGGTCACGGAGATGTCAGAGGACAAAGGCAGATGGGCCAGGTGGCCACCACAAGGGGTCGCTTCATTTTTTTTTTTTTTTTTGCTGTTGTTGAAAAGATCTGAAATCCTCATCTTGAAGAGATTAAAAATTATAAGTTATATGTGGATGGAAGGAGATTAGAATTTGGGTGGTGAACACACAATGCAATACACATGTGATGCATTATTGAATTGCATGCTTGAAGCCTGTACGCTTTTATTTAACGAGATAAAATGTAACCGAAAATATATATGTTTGAATCATTCAGGTTGCGATTTTAAATGCAAATAATTTCCAAACTGCATGTAATAAATGAGGTGTTTTCTTTTATGGAAAATGAAAATGGTGTATAATGCTCTTCCTTTTATTCCCAAATGAATCGTACAGATGGCTCCCAACTCTGTTTTCTGTTGTCGACGTTCTCTGTTTTCCCAGGGACTTAACATACCTATTTTCTACCAACCAGATAAAATATCTTTTATCTTTTCATCTAAAATTGTGCCTAAAGAAAAAGACTCGGAGGACGGATAATATATACTGATAAGCCATCCGTGAGCATCTGTAGGGGGTAGCAGGGCAGCTGCTTCTTCGCTGCTCTGTATTTCTCAATTTGTCTTTATTGAATATATATTCCTCTTATAATCAGAACTAATCAAGGGACGACGTTTGAAAATTCTGTCTAAAAATAGATACTCTTCCTATGTCCTTTTAAAAGCCAGTAAGTGGTCCATTTCCTTTAACACACGTATACACCCTTGCTGAAAACAAAGGTGTAAACAATCAGTTCAGAGTGTTGCGGTTTGTGTGTGTGTGTGTGTGGCGGGGGTGGGGGATTAGCTTCCACGTGACACTGGCGATCACGCTGCGTCCGAATCTTTCAGCGTGGTGCCTACTCATAGGCGGCATTCAAACGCCAAGGAGCAACTTAAATCCATTGTTGTTTTCCATGCCTTTTACATTTCCATTTTTTATATATAATTTTATAAAGATATAAGCAGCTGAGACTCTATATGTATCATGAAAATATATATATAATTTTTAGTTGCTTCTTGGACAGTAACCTTACTAAGTCTTAAAGGTGTCTTTCCAGTTATTCTGAATCAATTCTATAAGAAGAAACAATTTAGCTAAAATATTTTAATTCTTCAAATGGTGATGGTTAGAGACCCATGGTATCCTCTGATTGGGATCTGTCCTAAATGTATCTTAGACGGGGACTGTTTTGTTTCTGGGTTGGGGTACAGATGGGAATTTCAGGGGCTGCACTGATATCTCGATATTGAGAACATCTCACATGGAGCAGGAACATGCAACAAAAATGGTCCTTGGCCTGGTAACTAGGACATTTACTGGCAGTTGACAAGCGTGGCTGTCACACAGAGGGAACTCTCAGTCATTCAAAGTCACTGAGGAGTTTATAACTGGAACTGTTAGTGAAATATCATTTTGTAACCCTGTATTTTAAAAATTAAATGCCTGGAGGAAAACAATCTTCAGTTTATAGGAATGATAGATGATAGTGTACTAGAGGTGACAGAGATATGAGGTAATATTTAGTCAAGCCTTCTCATTTTCAAGGTTTAAGTAAAAGGTTGAGTTTTAAGCAAATGGAAAAAAGAAATGCTAAACATGAATTCATGATATCCAATTGAAGAAACTGAGGAAAATATTCAGAGAGTAAAGAGAAAGTGTTTCTTGAGGTCAATTTTTCAGAAAAAAAATAAATTTGCATTTTCTGGTTAGTGCTTTTGCAGTGTCGTTTAAGAAAAAAAAATTCTTTCCCCAAATCGTGGTTTATATTTTGTTTTCTTTTCCCTTACACACATTATTGTTTTAGCTTTGCTGTGTATATCTGTGCTTTTTCTCAAATTATTCTTGTGTGTGGTGTAAGGTGGGAGATCAGACTCTTTTCATATCTAATTATCGGATTACTGTTTGTCGAAAGGATCTTCCCCAACGAGTCGCAATGGCGCCTTTGCCATCAGTCTGGTGACTGGCTGCATGGAACTCTCTCAGCCTTGCGTTGGGGGCGGTGGTCTGGGGGCACACCCCCCTTGCCCAGCACCACACTGGGTGGTATCAGGATTATATGTTCTCCCGTTTGATTCCCGAGTAACCTTGGCTTAGCTATTCTAGCTCATTCTTATTTACACTTAAATTTCTACAAAACAAGTCTTCCGAGGTTTTGATTGCGTTTGCATTGACTCTTTAGGTCGATATTGGAAGAACTGACTTTTGACAATATCGATGTATCTGATCCAGACAAATGGTGAGTCCTTCCACCTATTTAGACGATTTTTCATTTCTCTCAGTTATATTTTTAAATGTTCATGTAGATGTCATGAACATTCTTTCTTTTAACTATTTAGCTTTTTTATTCTCTTGTACATGGTGTTTCAAGTGTCATTTTCCATGTTTGCTGTTACTCTATAGAAATACAGTTGATTTTACGGATTGGCCTTCTATTCACCAGCGTTGTCACGTGCACTCGTGATTTTTATTGAATTGTTCATAGATTACTTTAGCATTTCTACGTGCACGAACACGTCGTCTGCGACGAATGACAGGTTAATTTCATCTTTTAAAACTGTGACAACATTCTTCTCTTCTCTTCTGGCCAAGATGCAGTACAACGCTGTCAGTGGGAGGGGGCGGGGGGATGATGGACATTTTTTCCTTGTTCCTGAGTCAGGGAGAAGATTTTCAATATTCAACCATTAAGTATGAAAGCTGTGTGATTCTCTTTATAAATCTCCTTTTATAGGTTATGGATTTGCCTTCTATTGCAAGTTTGCTGACTTAAAAAAAAAATTTAAATAGGTCGATAAATTGGAATAAATTAAAATTCAGAACTTTTGTTGATCAAATATCAGTGAGAAAGTGAAAAAAAAAAAAAGAGACAATCCATAGACAGGGAGGATATATTTACAATAGGTTTGTCTGGCAAAAGGCGTATAAGAAAATACAGATAATCCAACTAAAATGGGCAAAAACAATTTTGAAAGAGCTTCCAATGACCAAAGCTGGGAGACTTTGAGCAGTAAAATTTTTAGGAAGTCTTGGGTTATACCTAAAGAATAAAATAAATATCCAGGCGTTCATACCGATATCAAGTAATGATTAAATCAAAAATAAACGAGGAGGACAAATATTCCCTACAGAACTATAAATGTGTGCAGGCACAGCTCCTCTGAAGGAGTGGACCTCATCCCCCTCTCCCTAGGTGTGGGCTGGACTTGGTGACTGGCCTCCAGAGAACAGAGAAAGCAAAGGGGACACGGTCCCCGTGTGGTGGGGAACCCTGTCAGATGCGCCTCCCCCAGGGGATGCAGGTGCGCTCACCTGTGCTAAGATGCCCCGATGTCATTTGCTTTCTGAAAGGCTGCAATGGGATGCTCACGTCACCTCCATGGTGCTCTACAGAGAGAGTGACCTGAGACATAAAAGTGGAGTTAGAGGATGTAGGGCCTTTGAGACCACAGTCGCGATTCTGGGTTTTGCTTGGAAGTCACCAGAAAAGCATGCGTTCATGGTAATGTGAGTTGAGAGTTTTGCAGGACCACCAGAAGCAGAGAGGGAGATAGGGGCACAGGAGCCATGAGCAGGATGCCGCAGGACAACCATCCCGTGGGACCCTCACAGGCGAGAAAGACTTCCCACAGCTGCAGACCCCAAACCAGAGGTCACACTTCAGCTTTGCAATGGCAGAGCCTAGAAAAGAAACACCTTTTCAGCATCCATACTGAGGTAAAAAAGATCCAAATATATTGTTCAAAATTATTATTTTTTAAATGCCAATTACACATCGATGGAGGCGAGAGTACTTTACGGTCACGTTTTTCATATTATTATGACATCCATTAGCTCCTAAGTAAGCAATGCTAATGTGGAAAGCCATTTCTCAGTACAAGCTCAGTAATGAAGTGACTTCTCGATGGGATTGCCTAGTTGATTTATTACTGCCACAAGGTTGATGGGAAGACTTCCACTGGAAGGCTTTTACAATTTATCAAGTTTTGTTGGCCTAAGGAAGGGTAATTACTTTTCCAGGGTCGGTGTGATCTGTGAACCAATGCAAGCGCTGGGGATATGAACAATGGCCGGCCTTTTAGTCAAACAAAATTAAACTGGAACCCATTTACTATATGTAGAATAGGCATTAGTGGTTTCAGTAGTTCTAGAAATACTTTAATTTTAAAATTCCTAAATACAATATGACATATACATCTGTCCTTTTGTGCAGGTGACAGCCAGAAACTAGGTGCATTCATTGGTCAAACGATGTGCTTTTGCAGCTCAAATAAAATCATCTTCTAAAAATTATAAATCGATGCATGGCACGACTTTTAAAGTGACTCATGAATAATGAAAACTACAAAGGCTAATGTCGTAGGTATCGATGCATTTTTAAAATTTGTGTGGTGGTGTCAGTGCTATAAGGCTACTTTCTAATAAACATAAGCTGTTTATATCATTCCATGCTAATAAGAAATGGGGATATTTAACCTAAAAAAGGGAGGATGATTAGGGTACAAGGTATCTGTCTACGAATAGTTAAAATGTTTTCATTTGGAAGACAAAACATATGTACTCTGAAATACTGAGAAATAAAGAACAATAGATAGTGATAATGGGAAAGAAAATTGAGATTTATCATAAGAAGAATATCCTTTATAATTTGCTGTCCAATAATGGAATAGTTTTGTTTTCTATTTGCAAAGCAGTGAGTTTCTCATCACTGGAAGGATTCAAAGAGAAGCTCTAATCGAGGTCAGAAAAATGCTAGAATTTATTTTGACATTAGGTGCAGTTTGGGCTAGATTACCTAGGAAATAATTTAAGGCTAAGCATTTGTGTTGATTGATACACCATACCAGTAAGTCCAAGTTCTAGGCGAGATTTCTATTTCTGGCATATAATAAAGTTTATTAAATGAATGAATGTGTTGATTTGTTTTGTGGTATATTTTGGATAGTTTTGTGTCAGAGTACATGTCTTAGGGAAATGAAATATGTTTTAAAACTTCCCGAACCCCATAAACATGAAGGAAATTGTTTTAAATACTGTACGCCTTCAAATGTCCCCTCTAATCTCATCAGCACGAAAGTCATACATTAAGAATTGAGGTCGGTGTAAGCAGATGAATCCAGCTGCAACGGTTACTTGAGGGTCCATCTGGGGTTCCTCTGACCCCTCTGACCTCCCTTCTGTTAAGAGCCCCTCCCTTTTCTTCGTGGGACCTGCTCTTCCCCCATTTCCATCCTTGTGCTTCTGTTTCAATACTAATCTTCCCAACTGCCCATTTTTCTTACCGCCATAATTAGTTATGTGATCCAAGCTGACCCAAATTGTCACCTTCCTTATGATTTCCCTAATGGATTTGGGACCCAAAACCCCACCTTTTCTGGGGTTTCCTAAGCTATGGTGTACCAGCTCTGAGTTCCTGGACGCCATATTCCCTTTCCTAAGGAGGCAGACCATCTCGAGTAAAGAGAACATTCTAGTTTATTCTCCACACTATCAAGGAGAAATGTTTCTAAAATCCAACCAGAGATACTTAGAGGGAAACAATGAAGGATATTGTCTCTTGAAAGTTCTACAATGTGTCCTAAGGAAGAATTACATAAACCAAAACAGTTCTAGGTCTACGAGAGTAAGGGTTTAATGGGTATTACACCTCTGCATAGCTCATCTCTGCTTCTATACTTCCGTCCTCTTTGAATTCAGTATATTTTGTTGCGGCCCCGTTATGTACCAGGAATCATGGTGATGGGAACTAGCACACACGTGAGTCCCTGGTATTCTTCAACTTATCGGTAAAGACAAAGAATGTCAAGTAACTAGGCAACCAAGAGCATTGGAGCTCTGGGATTTATATAGCTTTCTGGTACATTTTCAGAAGCCTTGTATTCATGTGTGTTTCTTGAAGAAGTGATTGAAACTAGTCCTGAATGATCAGGAAGAGGTAGGCGAGTAAAGGAGAAGGAAATGTGTTCCATTAGCTCAGAGGTCACATGACCGAGGCTAAGAGAGCGTATTCGGGAGGTTTCACATTCCTCTGTGCCCTTGCTTCTGCCTCCCTTGTTGCCTTTGGGCTTCCTTAAAACCCCTCAGATGAGGTCATACAGCTCTCCCAGCTACAATCCACTGTTACTATCTGGAGCCCGGTTGGTGCTGCAGTGAGGCGAGCGGGGAAGTGCTATATAATCTTATGATTAAATCTAAATATTTGAATGGGTTTCTGTCCCTAAGTCATGACCGTCACCTGTTTTTCTTAGCGTTACTTTTCCCCCTTAGGTAATACACAAAGACTAGGAGGCGTTAGAGTTGGGAAATACCGTCTCTCAGGGTCGAGTGAGGTTCTAGGAAAGACTTTTTCCTTGGAGAACAGGTCTTTGTGGTGGAAAATGCGCTGGGGATATTTTCCAATGGTTATGCATCTGCCCCCTGCCAGAGTCTGGAGGGGATCTTCTTGATTCTTCAACCTGAGGACCAGGTGGGGTTCCTGAATATAAAAACCCATGACACTGTGCCCCACCCTCAAGAGGGCACCCTCTTAGCTTCTCCTTCTCGGACCCCTCCACAGCCAGCTTTCAGAAATTCCTCAAAACCACGATGTTCAAATCTCTCCCAGTTTACGAATCTAGCAGCTTCTGCTCCATAGAATGAGATATTGACTGTAAATATCTGGATTTGCCTCTTCAGATTTTGGGTGGCCAGTCGTCTGGTGAACTCAATTTTATGGAGTATTCGAGTGACGTCACTGATTTCTAGTTTGTTCAGCTTCCTTTTTTTCGTAAGGATGGAAATGATGACTTCTGGAGTTTGTACATGTTAGTATTGAAACGGGAAGTACCACGACGGAATCGAACTAGAGGTCTGCAACAGAAGAAGGACAGTAAGCTCTGCAAATACCTGGAAACCGAGTAACACATTTCTAAATATTCCCTGGGTCAAAGAGGAAATCTTAAAGGCAATCAAAAAATACACTGAACTGAATGAAATAAAAACACAACGTATCCAAATTTGTTAGACATAGCCAAAACAGTGCTGAGAGGAAAATGCATATTAAGAAATACTTACATTAGAAAAAAAAGGTACAGTATCAATTCAGTCATCTATGATCCTCCCTCAAAAGCCTAAAATAGGGGAAAAAATAAACGCAAAGCAACCAAAAGAAATAAAACAGTAATAATAAGAGTGAAGATCAATAAGATCAAAACAGAAAAGCAATAGAGAAAATTAATGATACAAAAAGAAGTCTCATAAACGTCAGTATAATTGATAAAACTCTAGCAAAGCTTACAAAGGAAATAGAGACAATTACTCACATCAGAAATAAAACAATAAATGTCACCACAAACTCCACAGATACTGAAAGATACTAATAGAAGACTGAATTCTATACACAAATTTACCAACTTACATGAGATGAACCTATTTTTTTGAAAAAATACAAATGACCACAACTTGATCAATATAAAATAATCGGAATAGTCCTGTAATTATTAAGAAAATTGAATTAATAAATATTTCCCTCATAAAAGATCAGTTGGATTCACTGGAGAAGTCTGCCAAATGTTTAAGACAGAACCAAAGAAGAATTCTATACAATCTCTTCTAGAAAATTGAAGAAGAGAGAACACTTCTCAATTAATTTTATGAATCTGGTATTAGTTCAATACCAAAACCAGATAAAAACAGTTAGAAAAAAAGAAACTATAGAACGATAACTTTTATAAACATAGATGAGAACAAATAATATTCTTATTTCCAAATGGCACGAGGATTTACATAGGAAATCCCAAAGAATCTATTAAAAAAAACTCCTAGAGCTCATCAGGGAATTCACCAAGACTACAAGATTCAAGGTACATGCACAGGAGTCAAATTTATTGCTGTGTATTAGCAAAGAAAAGGTAGACACAAAAATTAAAAATACAATAACACTTATATTTCCTCAAAAATATGGAATACTTTGGTATATACCTAACAAAACATGTCTAGCAAATATATGCTAAAAACAACAAAATATTGATGAAAGAATTCAAAGATCTACAGAAATAGACTTATCATCGTCATGGACTTGGAAGACTCAACATAGCAGTCAGTTCTATGCCCACAGATAAATAGGTTTCACACCATTCCTGTAAAAATCTTGATGAGATATTTTATAGATATAGACAAGATCATTCTAATATTTACATGGAAAGCAGAGTACATAGCATAGCTTAAACAATTTTGGAAAAGGAGAATACCATGCTAAGAATCGGTGTACCTGCTCTCAAACCTTCTTTTTAAAACTACATTGATAAGACTGTGTAGTATCGAAAGAAGTAGAGATCCATAGAATGATGAAACAGAGTAGAGAACCCAGAAATTGTCCACACAATAGCCCCGATCGATTTTTGACAAAGGTACAAAAGCAATTAGATGAGGGAAAGACAGACATGTTAATAAATGGTACTGGAACAATCGGACATCATAGGTAGAAAAATAAACTTTCACTTAAACCTCGTACCTTATAAAACAATGAACTCAAAACAGACCATAAACTTAAATATAAAGTCGAAAGCTACAAAGAATTTCAAAATAAACATTGAAGGAAATTCTTTAGGATGTAAAACTAGGTAAAGTGTTCTCACACTTGATATCAAATGCAAGATCCTTAAAAGGAAAAATTGATAAATTTGATTTCATCAAATAAAGAATGTTTACTCTTCAAAAGATCTCATGAAGAGGAGGAAAAGAAACATTATGGATTGGAAGAAAATATTTTCAGACCAAGAATCCAACGAAGGACTAGTATGTAGAATATATAAAGCACTCTTAAAACTCAACAGTAAAACAAAACGGTCCAATTAGAAGGACATGAGCATACATTCCATTAAAGAGGACATGCAGATGAGTATAAGCAAGTAAAAAGATGTCCAGCATCACTAGTCATTAGAGAAATACAAATTAAAACCCAAAGTAGATATACCGCATGCCTATCAGAATGACTAAAATAAAAAAAAAAGTGAACGTGTCAAATGCTTACGAGAATGGAGAGAAAGTGGGTCACTCATGCTTTGCTGGTGGGACTGTATGTAAAACGCTGCGACAACTTCGAAAAACAGTTTAGCGGGCAAGTGCCACGTGGCCCAGGAATTATCCCTGAGAAATAAAGACTATCGCACAAAAATCTGTGTATAAATCTTCGTTACAGCTTTATTTTAAACAGCCTTAGACTGGAAACAACTAAGATGTTTTTCAGTGAGTGAATGTTTAAACAAACTTTGCTATATCCAAAACGTGGACTACTCAGCCATAAAAAAGAATAAATGATCGATGCATGCATATACATGTGTTAATCCATGAAACGGCATTGATGAACCTTCGGAGAGTCGTGGTGAGTAAATGAAGGTTACAGACTATACGATTCTGTTCATACGCCTTTCTCGAAACAATAACATTATAGAATAAGGACACACATTTGTGGTTGCAAGGAGCCAAGGACAGAGGAGTGAGAGAGGGAGGTGGGTTGACATGAGGGGTTCTTGTGGAGATGGAAATATTCCATATCTTGGCTGTGTCAACATCTGCACTCTGCTACCGTTGGGTAAAACTGGGTAAAGAGTACGTGGATCCTCCTACATTATTGCATTAATGTAGGCGTACCTACAATTATGTAAAAATTAAAATTCTCTTTAATAAAAGCCAGATCTTGACATATGTGGTGGAAAATAAGCAGAGCATGCATGATGGCATGCTTACTTTACCAAGAGGAACAAGGAGGCACAGGTAATGACAAGTCAAGTCTAGAGCTTGTGGGGGCCAGAATGTATCCACTGGCTTTTGAGTACTATGGTTTTTGCTTTGAAATTGTGAAATTTTCTCCTGCTAAGTAAGCAGAGATAACAAAAGCCATAGCTAGTAGGAGGGGAATCGTCCGTTTCTTCCTTGAGTTACACCGAGATGACCTTGGAGGAGGAGACTGAGATCTGACCTTGTTTAACTGTGAGTAGTTCCACACCCACGTGGTTTCCGCGAGGGCATCTCTAGCCCTCCCTTTCCCTTCCCCCACGTCCTAGGATAACCGCCCTGCAAACTGTACTCTTTTGTTAGCGGATGCCTCCAGTTTTGCAAGATTTCCATCCTAGGTTTGGACTTATGCCAATGAATGTGAATTCATTTGAATTCACAGAAAATATTGCCTTCTAGATGACATTCAAAGAGTTAATATAGTTAAGATATACAGATAGCTCATAGATAAATAATAAAAAGATGAACATGGGTAAGTGTTGGTATCAAAAGACAGGTTTCCGCTTCTACTCCAGGCACCTCAACTATCTTAGAGTCTCAGACAGAAGGATTTACCAGGCAGCTTACTGACGTGGGCTCTAGTGAAAATCTCATCTGGAACAAAAGAGGAATATGCACGTTCTCCTTTCTAGAAAGTCATGAAATGCAGGAGGGAAGAATGGGGCGAGACCTAGCATGACAACCAATCTTCGAAAACCCTGTAGACACCAGGTCTTTGTCAAAGCCCATAAGGTCGGCACCCCTTTCCCCGTGTAATCTAACGCCACCTAACGCACCTACTTACTCTAAGTGGAAAGCGTAGGCTTCCTTTTTTTTTTTTTTTCTTCTAATGTATAAAGTCCCCCTGGCTTCTTTTTAGGGTGCTAGATTTATAGGCACTCCAGCAGAAAAGGTCCCTCAAATGCTTCCGAGAATCCCAGGGAATGGGTAGTACTCCCAGTCCAGTTTTCTGTATTTACACGCTCCACCTTTAGCCACCTTGTCTTGGTGTCAAGCTTTCGCCTTTGCTGCTTGTGCTGACCCCCTCCACCGGGTGGGCTTAGTGGGCTTCGCCTGGGGACCTGGCCGACGCTTCCAAACCGGAGCTTGCAAGACATCCCCGTCCTGGATGCCAGGTGCTCCGGAACTGGCCCCCCTCTTCCCTGTTGGTGCTTTCACTCCTGCTCACGAAAGACTGAAACTGTTTTGCTGCCAGCTCGTGGCTTGAGACTACAGCCAAGAAAAGCTTGCCTGGACCAGCAGAAACACCGCAGGCTCCTTCTGCCTCATCCTGTTCACTACCCCGCCCTCGCTGCCTGCGGGAAAGGCAGGACACCCTCTCTGCCCTGGCGTGCCTGCTCATCAGCCCTGGAATGGTCCATGGCCTAGATGAGTGACCATCATAACGTCCAGTGCCTTCCTCAGCAAGGCAGCGTGGAGGCTGGATAGATGTTGGCCCACGGTCCTATGAGATGATCTCAAAATTATCTAGATGGGGTACATTCCAGAGACTTGGAGTAGTCACTTTGGTTTGGGGCCACATAGGCTACTTCCTTTCCTTTAACTTAACTCAGACTTGGAGAGGAGACACCCGAAGCACCAGCTCCTGGGATCAGACTTGACTTTGTTCTTACGGCTTGGAAACTTCCCCACCCCCCTTGCCCGTGCTTTTATTCCAGTCCGTGTGAGGAAAACAAAGTTTAGCGCATCCAAAAGCATATTTAGGCAAGACTACATTGTTATGTTGACGCAGAACATAAAAGTGTCTCATTCAAGGTCAGATCTTGTTTAATACAAATCTCCTTATTAATTCTTTGCCTTAGAATCATAAGAAACCGTGTTAAACAGCCCCAGACACATCTATGATTACTGTTGAGTGCTAACAATGAGACCATACTTAGTTAATTACTTATTGAATAATAGCTCTGTTTTCCCTGGTCCAATTCACCGATATTAGAAGATAATGATGACATATTTATATTTCACTAAATTTAATTTGCTAGATTATTCGTCCCTCGGGAAACTTTATAAATGTTATAATTATTATTTTCCAAATAATCGAATGCAAACATCTCAGGATTATTTAGTTGGAGGCACGGAACTGAGAAGAAGTATTCGGAGAAAAACTACTTGTAATACAATTTGCAGCTGCATTATGCCACTTGCTCTGGGACAACATGGTAGAATGATTTGCAAGTAAAATATTTCGTAGAATTAATATTAGTGCCATTTTATGTGACTTGCAAAATTCCAGTGTTGTTTTAGAGACCATTCTTGAGTGCTAAAATTGCTTACATATCTTATCAATTAACAGTGCAGAAGAATCGTGGTGCTTCGTTAAAATAATGTAAACTTGCTGATGATTGTGTCCTATAATTTAATTTTTAATTTCTAGAAAGAGCACACACAACTCACAGCAATGGCATTCTTGTATAAAGTAAATATTGGATCTTCATTTTACGTATTTTAAATATCCTTATCCATGTTTTGCTTATTTTTATCTTTTCGACAATTTATGTTGACATTTGAGAATTAGTGTCTCGAAATTGTAAAAGTGTGATATTAATTGTCCGTTTTAGACGAGTCAGATTCTCACGGTAACACTGACTTCTTGTAATTGGGATTAGAAGACGAATACGTTCTTTGAAAAACTGTTCAAGCACACGCTTATTTCTAGTTGTCTAATTTGCTTCTGACAGGATTGTTTGTTTGTTTTGCTTTGCTTTTTTTTTTTTTTTTTTACACTGAGAATCCAGGACCTATTCCCATGTCATATGAAGATTTGATTTAGTAAATGCTCCCCAAAGGATACAAAAACCCAGAGGTGGACCTCTCAATGAATATTTCCATTTGTATTTATTTGTGGCTATAGGCTGAGACTAGTACGATACTTCAGATTGTTAAGGAAAGCACAAAATCAAGTCAAAACCCATGAGAATATAAGCGTATTCTATGCCACTTGGAGTGTAATCGGAATGCATCTGATGGCATTAGAAATTTAATAGAGTTGACTTTTAAAAGCATATGTATTATGAGATACAGAGAGAGGGCATCATAGATTATGTAGAGTTAAAAAAACGATCTTATACTAAGCATCCAGCTTAAAAGTCAGATTATTATTAAGACTTTCCATATTCTTTTTATTTCCCTCCCCGATTGCACGTCCGGTCGAGCGTTAGTTCTCCATTTTTCTGAATTTCATGTTAACCAATTCCTTTGTTTTCTTTGTAGTTTTACCTTCTGTGTATATATCCCTAAACAATGAATTGTTTGAATGTGTCTGCTTTAACTGCACGTAAATAAAATCTTTCTCCATGTATTCCTGTGTGACCGTTTTTTTCCCTCAATATTCCCCTCTAGAGAATTCTCCACACGTAGCTCTAGTTAACTTATTAGTTAATTAGTTTTCACTGCTTTGGCGTATTCCACAGAGAAGATGTATTGCAATTGATTTGTCAGTTCTGCTGTGCTGGGCACCCCAGTTCCTCACCTCCTGTGGTTCTTATGAGGGGTTCTCCTGTGAACGTCATGGCACACCTCCAGGTACGCGTGAGCCATGCTTTCTCTGGGGCGCACTTAGTCATAAGGCGTTCTTATGTTCAGCTTTGCAAGGTGATATCAGACTGTGTTCCAGGGTTGGTGCCAATTTACACTCCTACCAGCAGGTATATGTCATTCTCCTACAACTTTGCCAGCATCCGATATTACTAGACTTTAGTTTTTGCCATTTTGCTGGCAGCGAAATAGATTTAAAGTACGGATTTCATTTTCGTTTTCCTAATTAATACTGTTATTGAGTCTCGTTGCACATATTGGTTGGACCGCTCATGTTTCCGCTTCTTTGAATACCTCTTCGTGTCTTTAATTTGTTTTTTGTTTTTTTTTTGGCTAACTTTTCCATTGGTCGGTTTGTCTTTTTCTTATCGATTAGTAAAGAAAGTTAATACTGTGAATACTAATCCTTTGTGTTGAAATTATCCTCCGAGATTTCCCCTGCCATTTCACTTTATGGTCTCTTCCGATGGATAGAAGCTTTTGTTGTTCCAGTGTGTTTTTTTTTGGGGGGGGAGGGGTGGTCTTGTTTAAGAAATACATTCCTACCTCTCTCATTTTTCTTTTCTAAAAAGTTTGGTGCGCATTTTATTCTTTTTCAATATGAGTAACTCTACATTAGGTCGACATCCCTTCCCCAGCCATCTGCCATGTGCTCTCAGTTTTAAATCATTTTCACAGCTGTAGGTCTGTATCTAGGCTCCGTGTTCATCTCAGCTTTAGTGCCAGCGTGTTTAAATTACTCCTGTTTCATAATACATTTTGATTGCTGTTACTTTATTAAATATTTGTAAATTATTATTACTTTATAACAAGCCTTGGTATCTACGAGGGCAATTATTTTTCCCTTGCTTTTCTTCAAGAGGACCTTGGGAATTCTTGGCCATTTGTTCTTCCTTCTAAACTTTAGAAATAGCTTTTAAAGTTTGTGAAAAACTCTGGTGGGAAATTTATTGGAACTGCCTTGAACCTATAGATCAATTTGTGTAGCATTATGCTCAACATTGAGATTTCATTAAAATTTTTGGCATGTCTCTTCTTATTTAGATTTTCCTTGATATTTATTTTTAAATATCTTATACATCTTCGGTGAGATAATATTTGGATAGAATGCTTCAAGTTTTTATTTCAAGTTCATTCTAAGTTTTCATGTCTTTTCTTCCTATTTAAAATGGTATCTTCGTTTTAATTATTTAAATGATTTTTTGTTGTCGTAGAAGAGGAATGCGATCATACCTTTGTATATTGATTTCGTATAGAGCGATTTTGCCAAATTCTTTTATTAATTGTAATAATTTATCTGTAGATTTCTTGAAACTTCTGTAGACAATCATACTTTCTAAAAATAAGAACAACTTTTTTTTTATTCCAGTTTTATCTTTATGTATTTATTGTTTTGTCTTGATCTTGATCTTAAAGAAAATGATTATAACTTTTAGTTCATTCACAAATATTCAGACATGGCTCACCATAGGCCAGCAAACAAAACCAAAAAGTTCTGTGCTTCCTTTTAGTAAAAGTAATAAAGGAGATGAACAATAATCAATCAGCATAATAAATAACTAAATTACATAGCATTGCGATGATGATAAGTGTCATGGAAATAGAGTATAAAGACAGGTGAATCAGGTCTGGGGGGCGGCACTGCAGCTTTAAATCAGGGAGCCTTCATGGGGTAGGAGAGGGTGAGATTTAGTTAGAGACTGATGAATGTGAGGGGGTTAGTCACGGAGATATCTGGGGGACAAATGTTCCAGGCAGAGGTACAGTTAGTCCCTTAGGTGAGAACGTGCCAACATGCCCAGTGTGCTCCAGAAACGTCACAGCTGCCAAGGCAGCTGGTGTGGAATGAGGGAAGGCAGGGCGGGGGAGGGGGAGGACCAACAAGGTGACCGGCTGGATGGTTCAGGGCCTGGGGTACTACAGGGACATGGGCTTTTGTGGGGTGCAGTGGGGGCCACCGGGAAGTCCGACAGAGAAGCCCCATGGCCAGCCCTAAGTGAGCTTTGAAAAGGCCACATTAGCTGCTGTGTTTGGAATGGCTGGGGTGGGGACAGCGAGCGAGCCAGGAACAGCGGCAGAGGGGCTACAGAGATGATTCCACGCTCCACGTGGGAGACGGCGGTGCTTCTGACAGGCCGGCAACGAGAGATCCAGCCTTTGATATTTTTCGATGGCACAGTTAATGAGATTCCCTGACGGTCAGAATGTCAGATATAAAAGGCAGAGGAGCTAAGAACTGCCGAACAACTGGAAAGATGCAGATGCCAAGGTGGGAGCAGGTTTCAGCTTTGGAAGGAAACTCAGGAGCTGGGTTACGAAAACGTTCCCTTGGAGATGTCTGTCAGACATTAATTATGATGCCTACGGTAGACTTGTTGTAGATGGCGGTCATCAGCTTTAAGTTCCTTCTGTCTCTCCTGCTAATGCACAGGGCGTCGCAGGCACCAGAAACTGTGAAGCTCTTCAAACTCTTAGCATCTCTCTTAACAACGCTGCAGGACAGCCGTCCAGTGGTGGCGACTTCGGTTCTGGTCAGCACGTCCTTACGTCCTCTCATGTGACCATTTGCTTGTGCCCCTGACATTGCAACTGAAGCCTTTCCTTCTGCGTCAAATAAACCCTTGAGAATGTCCTTCAGCGAGAGTCTGCTGATGACAAACTCGATTTCGACCTGTCTGAATATGTCTCCGTTTTGCCTTCATTCTTCAATGGCATAGAAATGTAGAGTGACGATCTTTTCCATCAGCACTTTGAAGATAGGAATTAACTCTGCTTCCCGCCTTCTGTTCTGACTGTTGAGCGGTTATCCATCAGCCTGCTTGCTGGTTGTTTTTTCTCCCTGGCTCTGTGCTATTCTGCAGTTTCATAATAATCTAATTATTATTTACATTGATTGGTACTTCTTTGGTTTCCTGGTTGTAAGAATGGCTACATTACAACTATTCCGGTAAATTTTCAGCCATCGTCATTATCTTTTGAATATCGATTCCTATCCCTTATCTTTATTTTCTCCTTTTGGAACTCTAGTTCGATACAAATTAAAACTTTTCACTTTCTTTTCTGTGGCTCAACCCCTCTGTCATATTTCTCGTTTTTTTTCCTCCCTCTGTTTTTGCATCCTGGATGATTTCTTCAGCTCTATCTGCCAGTTCACCAATTCTTTTATCAGCTTTCTCCAATCTGCTGTTGAATCTATCAATTTAATTTTAATTTCATTTTATAACAGATAAAATTGTGGTCACTCTTTTTAAACTTTGTATGCTTTTAAAAAAATAACATTTGCTGCCTTTTTCTATTTTCAATAACTTATTTCTTTAAACACAGAAATATAATGTGTATTTCGATCATTCTTATTTTGTAATTTTTTGTGTAATCTTTTCTCTTTGTGGATTTTTTTTTTTTTTTTTGCTGTTTACTGTTTCAGCTGGCTCTCATACATGGTACCTTGTTTCCTTCTAAGTTTTATGTTTATTTAAATGTCAGCTAGTTATTTTCCTTGGACGTACACGTAGGAATATTTCATACCTGGCTGCCCTCAGCCAGGATTTGGATCTGCCGCCAGTGGCCTGATATTCAATCCACCGGGACGACTCAAAGACTTTAAATTCTTCTCTTCCCCTCTCCCTCCCTTCCATCCCTTCACACAGATATTGTGACTTTGGGCTGCAAACTGTGTGAAGTTCCATACTTTTCAGGGAGTTTTTTCCCCTCATCTAGACGGGAACCCGAACTGAGGTCGGTCGGTTTCTTTTTTGGACAGCGTCTTTATCCCTGGAGAATGTCAGTATCTGATGAGATCTCTCACATTAGCAGGTCTAAATTTTCTCTCTTGCTTCATGTCAAAGCAGAAGCTCAAGGCCTCCGGGTTCCTGATGAATCGCCCAGGCAAAGCCAACTGTGGTTCTGCAGTTCCGGCTTATTTCCCAGGTTTCGTTTGCATGTAGATCTCTGCTGATTCCTTCCGCACCAACTCCACAGAGTGGC
>NW_011889047.1:272183-278361 GCF_000151845.1 Pteropus vampyrus
ATGGACAGGGATATGAACGAGCGGCTCCTCACCTTACGACAAAGTCTGTCGGCTTAAAGCCACGCATCACCCACATGTGCAGTGCTGCATTAGGAAGGCTGGCGACGAATTTCGGGATGAAAGGCCCGAAGCTGCTGAAGGCTGCGTGCCCTGCACGTCAAATCAGGGGGGAGGCTGACTCGAGGAAGTCACAGAGAGCAAGTCTGGACACAGAGAGGGCTGAAGAGCGATGGGGAGCATTGCGGAGCGGGGCAGGCGGGCTCACAGGCTTGCCCGTGAACTCAGCGTTTAGAGTGTTTCCTTCCTGACTTCCAACGCGCTCCGTATCTGCTCATCATCACAGGCAGGAGGGGAGCGGAGGGTGGCCTGCCATGCAGCCAAGGGCATCGAAGCTGCAGCACATGAGCTCAGACTGCCCTCGGGGAGCACAGAGCAGGGCGAGGGGTTCGGATGCGTGATTTCGAACCTCCGAGGGTGACTTTATAATACAAGTCACCTTTCCCACGAGCTGTGTTGGTTTAAGTCCCTTTTTTATTTATGTTATTTCAACAGTTATGCTGAAGACTAATTTATAAAAGACTAAATTCATTTCTGGTCTCCTACGCCCGTCATGAGAGCAACGTTTTCTCTCAAGAAGACATTTCTCCCTGTGGCATCGTGGCGCATTTCTTCACAGCCCGGAGCTGCTGGGGCAGAGCGTTATTAGGTAGGCGCAGCTTTATTTATCTACCGCATCGCTTTGTACACGTGCCCAGTAAATGCTAAATATCAATTATGGGGATTTTAATGTCTTCTTCAGAAGCATCCTCCACGGTCCACCGAGTCAGGTGACCGAGTGGCCATTTCACTTTATCACAGGTCTGTGTATTTCGAGCAGCCTAGAAAGTGTCCAGGCTGATGATCATCCATAGGAGTTTCCTGTGTGCCGTCACGTATTTTCAAAATGGGTAAACTGCATTCATGACACTCCACAGGCCCTTCTTGGAAGGATGTCACCAATACGGTACTTGTTCCAATTACGAGGTTCCTTTGTGGTCCTTGAGTCGGTGTACACATGTACATGTGTGCGTTCACACACGCTTTATATAGATATGTGTGTGTGTGCACATATAACTCAGTACATATTACTTACTTATAAAACCTAAAGCACAAAGATACATTTATTTCAGAACACGATGTGAACTTGAGCACCGAAGTCATGAGTATAATAAACAGGTAATTAAGTAAATCAGGAAGAAGGGCTGGCTCTTCTCTACAGTCGAGTGCCACATGCCACCTGGGAGATGTGGAGACAGTGCTGGGGCTGGAAAGCTGGGGTTTTGGAAACATCTGAGTGAAAATTAATGTCCGGCCAAGAATCATCAATGGGCGGTGAATCCAGGAGGACGGTTTGAGGAGGAACATCAGAGTTATCTTCCCGCAACGTTTTTAGTTAAAAAAATACCGATGCAGTGGAGAAACTGAACAGCACCCTGACCGAGTGAGTGTAGTTGGCATCGCTGGCGAGGGACGGATGGACACGGGGTGCCTCAGGTGCGGGCCCTGAGAAGGACACGCCATCAGCTCTGCAGTGTCCTGGCCGGGACGCATAAGCTGAACCCAGTCGTGAGGGAGCTCTGTTTAAAAGCGGGGGGTGGGGGTGGGGGTGACACTGTGTCCCTCAAAACCGTCCAGGTCATCAGAGGAAGAGGCTGAGGAGATGTTCCAGGTGACAGAGGATGGAAGACACGGGACGACGCACTGCAATACGCAACCCTCGATTGGATCCCGTCCCGGACGGAACAGAGTGGTAAAGGACAGCACTGGGTCGATGGCAAAACCGGAACGCAGACGGTGGATTAGGTAAAAGTGTCTCCTCAGCGTTCGGTTTCCTGCCGTGGAGGACTGAGCTGCGGAGACGCCAGAAAATCTCCCGAGTTTTAGCCAAAACACACTGGAGGGTTTCAGGGCGCAAAATTCACGTCGTCCCGTGGGCCTCCTTTTGCTTATATACATTGCCGTACATAATCCGTTGTGTTCCTTATTAGATAGTCCATCTCCAGTTTGTAAAATCTGAGTTCAGTGTGTATCCTTTGAGGGCCGGAGGAAATATTTCCACGCAAAGGCCAGGGAGAAAGGCAGCGCACCCCCACGGCCGCTGCCAGGGCTGTGACGTCGCCCCGCCACGAGCAGGGTCTCTGACAGCTGTGGCACGAGGCTCCTTTCTCCACTGGATTTCTCCCTGCACAATGTGTCACGTTCTTGCTCTCTCGGCCCAGGTCCCCGCACCCACTGGCCGGTCGCGAGAACGTGCGGGAAGCGGACTGGGTTCTGCGCCAGACCGCCAGGCGGCCGAAGGTCACGGCCTCGCCTCTTCCTTTCTCTTTGCCCTTCCAAGCGTTCCTTCCTCTGACCTCTGGCCTCCTGTCTGCCCGAGCCCTCTGGCGACCTCACCCGGCATGCGTGACAAAGGCCTTAAATAATCACGCGAACCCAATTACGAGGTTTCGGGGCCCGGCACCCAACCCAGACTGGGCCCCAGCACCCCTGACCGCACTGCGCGGCCGGCCGATCCCCAAGCCATGGTATCGAGGGACAGCACGTGCCCTGCTTTGGAAGCGTCTTTGCCTCCCGGTCACCTGCACGAAGGACGCTGACGGGCTGTAATTGCAGGACGGCAGTGGACAGGGAACAAGGTGACCAGAGGGTTTCAAGAGAGGCAGACGGGCCTCTTCCATTGAGGACGAAGACATTTGGAGAGGGCTGGTGTGCCCGGCCGTGCCGCCATCCTGCGCCCAGGCAGACCCAGCTCCCAAAGTGACCTGCATGCCATCGCCAAAGCTTGACCTGTTGTCAGTGACCCGTTGGTGGCTGCAGGGCTTCTACCAAAGGACCACGAGGGGTAGGGGGCTCCTTTTCAAATCCTGTGATCCCCAGAAGCGAGAAGAGGTCGCCAACGAACCACTTGTTTGAATCGCTGTACCCTGTGAAGAACTTGATAATATCTAAGTTTTAAAGAATCAGCTTAATTTTGCAGAAGAAGCAACCCTGCACGTCTCGTTGGCACTCCTCACTGGGAAGCCGACACGTAAAAAGCTACATTGAGAGGCTGATCTAGTAGTGGGGGACAGACAAGCATTTCAGCACAGCCCTGACAGCCCTGACTTTGTGACCGAAATAGAAAGCAAGAGGGAAAAGTTTTATGTGTGCGCGTTTGTGTATAGAGGAAAAAATTTGAATACTTTCGGAAGTTTTTATTAATTGAAAAAGTTTTAGAAACTCAAGTGTTAAAAATAAGTTTTTGACCTAAGAAGTTGGCGAATTTATTGATTTTAAAAAAAGGTATTGAGAGAAAGTGTTTTTCTCTGTGACATCCTGGAAACCCTTGTCCTAGAACTAGAACCATAGCTGTTACTTGGTAGAGGCTTTCGTTTCCCTTTCCTGCCGCCTTTTAAAAATATAGATATTCTCTCTAAAACGCACAAATGGGGAGAGACTGTGGATTTCGCCTCTTTGCTGTATACGGCTATAAACGGTCACGTCCGTTGCCATGTTTGCTCTTAATTTTTGTCTTGGTGCAATTTCAGATCAGCTCTTGAGACCACATTTATCTGTCAGAGCAGAGCTGACCGTCTCCGAGAACTTTTTTGAGAAAGAAATCTGAGTATCTTTCACGGGGAGAGCCTTAGGGTGTGCTCAGCTTTGAGGTAGCACCTGGGGGGTCTCCTGATAAACGAGCTTCCACATCAGTGAGGATAAGGTCACATGTCCTCTCCTTAGAGTCTCTCTGTCTGGCTTTATCCTCGGAAACGTTTTTTTTCACACACACTCTGTTTCTCTTTCATTTATACAATATGATCTTCGTTTCGGGTGTCCAACCGTGATTAGACACCTGGAAAGTGGTCACCGGGGATCTGACACCACACATACTTGTTACGATGTCACGGACTGCGTCCCCAGTGCTGGAGTTTGCACCCCCGTGGCTACTTTGTAACTGCGCATTTGTACTTCTCAATGCCCTTTTCACTCTCCCCTTCCCCACCCCCTCACCCGGCAACCATCAAAATGTTCTCTGTTCAATTTCTGTTTTGTTTGTTCACTTTGTTCCTTAGATTCCACATATAAGTGAGATCGTACGGTATTTGTCGTTCTCTGTCTGACTATTTCACTCAGCACAGTTCCCTCTGGATCCATCCATGTTGTCATAAATGGCACGGTTTCATTTTTTTGTTTTTATGACTGAGTAATTTTCCGTTGCGTATATGTACCACGTCTTCTTCATTCATTCGTCTATCGATGGGCACTTGGGTTGCTTATATGCTCGTTTCAGAGCAATGCCGGGTATCTATTCTATGCTACCTGCTGTGCAAGTGACTGAGACAGAGATGTCACCAGCCCCTGCCATCAGAAGCTCACAATCCAGTGGTGAGCAGAGACAGCCAACGAATGGTTAAAGCTGCACTCAAAACCTCTTGAGCAGCCCGGGCGGGGTCTGGACACCAGGCTGTGCTGTGTGCCTCCAGTCTCCTGGGGACCCCCCTCATGGCCCGGCCTCAGTAGCCCTGCGCCCCTACTGACCGAGTTAACCCGGCTAAGCCGATGTTCTAACCCGCATGAAATGTAATGTAACGTGTGGATGTCTTGATTATTGTAACGGTTCCTCTGTGGTATGTATTTTAGGGGAAGAGTGAAAGATTAATTCCTAGGATTTAAACCCCACAGGCTGTGTTTCAAAAGACAGACTTTTCTTCTAAACTCCTGGGTACAAATACCCAAGGTCTGATTGGTAACTTTCAGCCAGGATTAAAACTCAGGAAAATTTATTGAAACGTTTTACCTTACACTGTAACATACAGCGACAACGAGTCTGTACAACAGTGTTGCTTCTGAGGTTCTAATGGAAAAATCATCTTTCGGCTCAGTAAAAGGAGCATTCGACAGCACTGACTCTGGGCCGTCAAGGCAAGACGCACAGTGCAATAAGATGCAGTTGGCACACGGTTCACGGAGTGAACATGGCCCCGTGAAAAGTTCTTGTATCATGACCTTCAGACGCAGCATCCTGGTCATGCGTGACAGCCCTGCCGGAAACTACAGAGTGAACCCGGAGACCTAGGAGAGCCGCGAGCACTGCCACCAGGCCCCGCCTGATCGTCAGAGCCGCCGAGGGGACCGGCCCGGCCAGGCCGACCGAATCCCAATAGCCCAGCAAGGCGGTCAGCACAGCTGTGGTTTTCACTCGTGTGCCTTGGAAATGATTTAGAGTCTCACGCAGTTGCAGACAACTGCAGAGGGCCCTACGTGCGCCTCAGTTTCCCCCAGTGCTACCTTCTCGCGTAAGTACAGTCATTGTCACACCCGGGACTTCCGCACGCGTGTGTGGTGTCCTGGGAAACAAAGCGATCGTCTCCCGATCATCGGATTTGTCCCACTGTAACCTCAGGATGGTCATGCAGTCAGCGGACCGGAACATATTAACGCAGACCCAGCAGACGCCCTCTGCCTCGTCCGTTTCCAGCCTGACAGTGCAGCCTCCTCTCGAACGGACCCCCTTGTGACCGGAAGGCCCCCTGTCCCAGAGCTGCTTCCTCTTCCCCTGCCGGCCCCATCTGGATTCAGAAATGGCCTCTTCTCTTATTTTGCTATCAAATCCATGCTCTAGAAGGCCGAGCTGCAGTCTCTGCTTGGCCTGTCCCCAGACCCAAGTCTGAGGCCTCTTCCTCTTTGGAACCCTGATTCCGGTTGTTCGGGGTGCAGTCTGCCTGGACCTGCTGTGTCGTCCGCCCCCGGCCAGGCGGTAAGCTCGCGGAGGGCCCGGCCCGCGTCCTGGAAGCCCCTGACCCGTCTTTAGCGGGAAAGCGCTTCATGGGCATTTGTCCGTGGGGAAGGGGAGGGCGGTGATGGCGATCGGCACCTCTCCACACGATGGTTTATTCCCGGTGATGTTCCCCAGGCTTTGACGGAGCAACGTCACGGGTTCACAGGTCGTGACTTTAGCAAATTCGGCGTGAGGAGCTATAACATGCGCCTTTCTTAGGCACGCGGCGATCTTCCCTCTGTGAGATTCAGACCACAGGGCCAGGGAAATGCGGCCGAATCATCGTTTTCATCGGGTAGCAGGACATCTCACCGGCAGAGGGAAAGCAGGGAGGCGGCTGTGGACATTTCTGCCTCGATCCCACTGGCCTGTGGCTGGAGG
>NW_011889047.1:279336-285938 GCF_000151845.1 Pteropus vampyrus
GCCCAGGGGCCCACCGGCCGCACGCGGAGCCACCAGAGGCTGTTGACACCCTGCATTGTCCCCATAATCCATCACTCGGGCTTTATTGCAACACAGTGAAAAGCAGCCACCTCCATAGTCCTTAAGGGTGTTCTTCTCTCTCTCTGTTCCCCACGTGCTCGAATCGTCACCGCATCGGGGACCTTTCCTCCCAACCAGGACTTTTCCTCAGGTCCCCACGAGTGGAACACACAGCGACTGGGCCACCGCCTGTGCCACGGAGCACGCATGCCCCACCTTCCACTAGGGATAGGGTCTTCCTTGTCGGCCGTGCAGTGTGTAATCGGTCCCCAAACCCCCATGTACCCGCTCCTTTGCCGGGTCACTCCTGGTACATCTGTGTCAGTTCAGGTCACCCAGGAAGCAGATTTTATAACAAAATATGCCTCGTAGTTTTCTAAGGTTGCCATAACAACGTGCCACACAGACCGGGCAGCTTGAACAACAGAAATTCGTTGTCTCGCCATTCAGAAGGCCGGAGTCTAAAATCGGGGTGCCGTCAGGCTGGGGGGCCTTCTGAGCATCCGTTCCGGGCCTGCGTCCCTGGCGTGAGAAGGCCACTCCCGACGGTGTCCCTTTACGTGCTCTGTCCCCCGCGTGCACGTGTCGGTCCCCAAACTTCCCACCTTATGAGGACACAGATCGTCCTGGACTGGAGACCTTGCAGTGACCTCGCAGTAACTTGATTATCCCCGTTGAGATCCCGGAGGTTAGAATGGCGAGTAGGAATCGGGGGTGGGTGGGACATGCCCGTGAGGGGTAAGGAGCAGGGTAGTGAGAACGGTCGGGACACCTTCGGACTGGGGTGACATTCCGAGGCCCCGCCAAGTGAATGGGCAGGGAGGACTGGGGAGGACGTGCGTCCGACGCTTTCGCAGCTGGGAGGACCCCTGGCGGGGGGAGTGTGGGTGGGGTGCTCCCTGATCCGAGCTCGTCCTGTCGTTAGCAGACACACACACACACACACACACACACACACACACACACACACACTCCATTGCGTCTTGAGCAGTCTGTTTTCCTCGACGAGTATGTGCATTTCGCAGGACTCTGGGTCCAGGACCCGGAGACCGAGGTGTCTGGACCCCCGCGGGCTCCATCACTGGGAAGCAGGTGAGAGGGAGACTCGGGAGGCGGTGACTCCGGGCCCAGAAGCTGGACGCAGGCTCGCCCAGAGCAGGTGCAGAGGAGGAGCCTGGGTGACAGGTGGGGAGGGCACATCGGTGCCTGCTACACGAAACGGCCCGAATGCCACCGAGGTTTTGTGGGACCGGTTGTTTGGATTCTTGGGGAGCTGCTTTTACCGGATTGTTTTAACATCTGCTTTTTGATGGAGTGGACATAAAGCACATTCGAGAAAGGCTTTATTTATTTTCCTTCAGGAGTTCCAGGAAATAGCATGTTCCGGCGGAGGAAAGCACAGCACTGCCTCTTTCTAGCCCCCATCGACGATTCTGAGTTGTACTGACATCGCCCACACCTCAGAGTTCGTGACCTCGGCCCTCGAAGGAACTCGAGAACCCGAGGCATCCTCAAAACCATGTCGGCTTGTTTTCTGCTCCCTCTCCACCCGGGTCGCAGCCTCGAGGGACTTTTCCCCTCATTTTCGAGAAGCTGGGCAAAGTTTTGAAAGCTTCCTCTAAATGATGTTTTCAAAAGCAAGACCTTATTTCTTGTGAAAACTTTGCTCGTCTCCTTCTGCAGCCCGTCAGAAACACGGATCTCGTCTTTGTCACCGTCGTGAATGCAAAGAATCACAGACCGGTTTCTCAAAGGCCCCCTCACTGGTTCCCACTGGCCTCGCCAGTTTCCCTTCCTATTTGTGACTGTCCTGGCCCAGCCCGGCACCAACGCCACCGCCCCGAGAGGGGCCGCGCTGGCCTCCTTCTCCTTTTCATCCTCACCCTCCCTTTCCAGCGATTTCTACTCTTTATGCAAAAGCCGAAGGGTGAAAGCCCCAGTGTCGTCACGGCAGAGATGCTGCTGCAGGCTTGAGCTCTAAACTTCGACAAACAAAGAATGGCCTCAGAGAAACAGGAGGGGGACAGCGAGAGAGAGACAGAGGAGAAAAATAAAGCAGGGCATCGGCCTAAGAAGGGGAGAGAGCACGGAAAAGCAGGGCAGAACCCTGAAAATACATTCGCGGTGACATCATTACCTTTCCCACAGAGGCCATTGACTCGGGAGGCGCAGCGTCCATTCAGCGTCCTAAAGCCTGCTCTCCAGGGCCCGGGAGCCATGTCCCTCTTGCTGAATGCCTGTTTTGTTGGGGAACAGTGGACCGCTTCTGAAGGCCCGCATAAATGACTGAGTAATTCACCGCGGTTGCCAGGACGTCTGAGCCACTTGTGAGCGAACAATAGTGAACCCCGTCTCCCGCCCCACGCTGGAGCTTCCAGCTGCAGGTCCGAATTCTAATAAGGCCTTTGCTCGTGCCCCTGAGGTTATGGTAATATTTTATCCATCTTTTTTCATTAAGACACAGTCACTGCTGCTTTTGAGCCCTGGAGGGGTGAGGTGGGCCGGGGCTGGGCACCGTGGAGGGGAAGACGGTGAATGAAAAGCAGAGGAAGGAAGAAAGAAAATGGCTCCTCTATGAGCCCGACGGATTTGCTACTTCATAGTTGATGCTGAAGTGACTTAGAGGAGAGAAGAGAAAGCGTTTCGCTCCGACCCGTAAATCCTGGAGCCAGGAAGACGACGGCAGGGTTTTCACTGCTTCAAACGCAGCTTCTCTCATCTTCCAGCAGAATGAGCTGCGCTTGAAGCTGCTGATGTGCTCAGAATCAGCGTGCAGCTCTTAGCTTTCTCTCGCTTCCTGTGTTTATTTCGGGGGGATTTTTGTATCCCGGATATTCCAATCACTTCTTTTAAAAAAAAAGGTTCTTTGTTCAGTTAAAATTGGAAGTAATCGTAAACTCCCTGCCTCGTAGATTCTGAGGACACATCTCAAAAAGTGCCAGCAAAGAATGTCAAGACCATACCCTGCTGGGTATCCTAGAAGGACAATTTCTAGTCACTGGTTACAGCGATGACAGATATTTTAAAGAACTTACTACGTGCTGGGTGTTTCACGTTTATGGCCTTGGTTAATCTCCTTAACTAGGCTGAGCGAAAAGGAGCATTCTTCCATTCTGAATACGCAGACATGGTTACTAGCGCGCAGCTCAGATCTCCCACTACGAAAGTCTATATTCAGATTTTTCAAGCTCTTAACTTCTTGTTGGGAGAAGCCATTAAGTAATCTGTACATTAGAAGTCAGACATACAAAAAGTACATTGCCAAATTTGAAATCCTTCCTATGAGATGAAAATATGGATCACATTTATAGAAAATAGTTGTAAGAAAGTAGAAAATATGAATGAACACATATAAACGAATGAAGATTCTCGGGGAAAAAATCAACCATGAAGCAGATGTTCACCGTGACATAATAATAGTTCATTAAAGTAATTAAATATACTCAAACAAGCATTTGAAGATAGGAAGAAAACACCTTCTATCGGAAATTGAAAAATTAAAAACAGAAGTGGGGCATACAGCAAAAAGAAATAAAACAAGAGTTCATAGAACTCAGAAAAGAGATAGAAGACAATGACATAATCGTGTAAGAAGTAAAGGCTAAATTACAAGGTGCTCAAAGACGAATAGATTCAAATAAAAATTTAATACAGGTCAATAAAGAAATCATTAAGGAAAACAATGGCGAGAATAGAATTAAGATATGGAAGGAAATAAAAAGGGTCAGAGAGAAAATGGCTGAAAAGTTAGAAAGACAGGGCAAGCATACCTATCACGCTTAATCTGGTCCCCTCAGCTGGGGACTAGAGTCCTCTGTTACTCAATCGATCTCTGATGCAGGTGTTGCTGTGCAAGTATCTTGTAGATATGATGAACATCAATGATCGATTGCCTTTAAGTAAAGGAGATTGTTTTGGATGATGTGGGTGAGCCTCATCCAATCGACTAAAGGTTTTAAGAGCAAACAGTGAGATTTCCAGGAAAAGAAGAAATTCTGTCTGGAGCGAAACATCAAATTCTGACTGAATTTCTGGTCTGTCGGTTGGTATGTCCCACAGATTTTCGGCTTGCCAACCCTACAACTGCATGAGCCAATTCCTTAACATAAATCTCTTTATGTCCTATTGATTCGATGGAGCAGAGCTAGTATTTAAAATTATAAGTCAAGAAATAAAAAAAGATAATGAAAACACCTTGGTTTTAAAAATCTGAGATACACTTAAAATAGTGCTAAAAATTCAGAACCCTAGTATCTTTGTCAAAAAAAAAAAAGGAAGAGTGAGAATAAATTAATTGAAATTCCAATTCAAAAAAAAAAAAGAAAAAGAAAAAAAGAAAATTCAAAAAGTAAAGCAAAAGAAAGCAGAAAGAAAGATTTAATAGAGGCAAAAGGAGAAATTTATAAGGCAAAAAAATCAGAAAAACAGTAGATTACATTAATAAATGGAAATCTTATTTTAAAAAAGTTGTACAAAATGCCATTACATAATGTAATAAAACCAAGAGCAAAATTTCGCAAAATAAAATATGGAGAAGTAAATTACTATCGATACAGAAGAAATGGGGGAAAAAAAAGACATTGCTTATATCTACCTATGCAAACAAATGTATAATGCCTGGTGAAGTGGGTAATTTCTTAATAAGATGTAGTTTACCAAAATTGACCCTAGTAGATATAGAAATCTTAAAAACTTTCTATAGAATAAATAGAAAAAATATATATTAGGCACTAGTCCTCGAAAGAAAAAAAAAAAAAAACACAAGCCAAATAGTTTCACAGGAGAATATGACCAAATCTTTGGAGAACAAATAGCCTCATCGCGACACAAATAGCTTCAGAACGTAGAAAAGAAAGAGAACATCCAAATTCCTTTTATAAAGGGTAGATAAGCTGAATTTAAGGAAGATAGCACAACGGAGGAAGTTAGAGACAAACTGAAGTTAACACTCATGCAAAAATCAAGAATAAAATATGATTAAACAGACTCCGATACCACATTAAGAAAATAATTCACTGTGACCAGGCATGATTATATATCTATATTTAATCCTAATTCTAGAAATTTTCTTAAACTTTTTCTGTTGAGTTCAGGGACAAGGCAAACGTTGCCACCATTTCCATTACTGTTTAACATTGTTCTGGAAGTTTTGGCCAATGTAACTTGACCAGAGAAAATAATTGAAGGCAAAAAAACCGGAAAAAAGAAAAAAAACTCCCTTTACGAGTGACATAATAATATATATGACAATTAACAATAAAACCAGCTATCAAATATTAATAACTAGGATACATAATTAACTTGCAAAAATCAATAGCCTTTAGATACATGGATAATACATAATCAGTTAGCAGATATAATACCTAAGAAAATCCCAGTTACAATAGCAATGAGATAAAATACAAAATACGAGTCATTAAAAAAGTGTTCTTAAAGCTCATCTTAAAAAAACCGTGATATACCCCAGAGAGAATCAATAGAATATGGAGCTATTTCAACATCATCGACATGACTATTCTCCCTATGACCCAATGATATGTTAGAAATCTAGTATGATATAAGGGATCTCTTAAATAACTGGGGAAAAATAGACTTTTAAATAAATGACATTGAAATAACTAGCTATTGTGAAAAAGATAAATTTAGATCAATCCCCCCACACATACACAAAAATAAACTCCAAGTGAGTTAGAGATCTAAATGTAAAAATAAAGTGATGTAAGTTAAAAAAAAACAAAGGTAAATTATTCTATAGTATGAACGTGAGAAAAGATTTCTAACAATTTCAAATCCAGATGCAGTAAACGAAAAGATCGATAAGTTTGCCTATCTTTAATCCCCAATTCCCACTCCAGGAAAAAAAAAAAAAAATTCTTGCTATGGAAGAAAGCATCATAGATAAGGTCAAAAGACAAATGACAAAGTGGGAAAAAATACAAATAAATACTTAGAAACCAAGGTACTAAAATAAGATTTATATACAGAAGATGTTCAACTTCAGTCATAAGAAAAATGAAAATTAACATTGAGATAATGATACATTGAGATATCATTTCTCTCCCATCTGTTTGGACATAATTTAAGAGCTTGACAGTTTGCTCCGCTGGCAAGGCTGTCTGACCAAGCATTGCCGGTGGGAATTCCAGCAGTACCGCCCCTATAAGATGGGGTGGGGAGCTGACAATATCGAATGCAGCACATATGAATTTATTCTTCAACCCAAAACTCCCGCTTCTAGAAATTGACGTGGACGATATATCTCCAATGATACAGAAAAATAACTTTTCTGAAATTATCTTTTAGTGTATAGTTTTGAGGTTTGAAAGCATCTTAATATTCTAAATAAAAAAAAAACAAAAACAAAAACAAACAAACAACTGGAAACAAGACCGGGAAGGAAACAGAACTGCGAGGGAACTGAAACAAACGATTGCATTGTATTTAGGCGAATAACGAAGCCACATTGAGGCGGGAGGAGGAGAGAGTCAAGTGACATGAAAAAGCCCTTGACTGCATTTGCTCGGTCTTGGGGCTTGGGCGGG
>NW_011889047.1:286228-294117 GCF_000151845.1 Pteropus vampyrus
TGTATTATACATAATACCAGTATATATGTGAGTAAATTTAGATTTGACTGGAGCACATTGGGTTGGAATTTGAAAAATCGGTATACACTCATGATTTTTAAAATAATGTATGCCACTGCATGCATATGCGTCATACACTGTTGTATGTACATGTGTAGGGGTGTTCTGAGTATGTCATGTGTGCTCAGCTTTGTCCACGGAGAGGGTGCAGACACCCGGACGCAGTGGGCACCCCTGGAACGCAGCTCTCGATTTCTAGTTCCATCGTCCTTCAAAGGGAGCCAAGGTCCCCAGAAAAGTGGCTGCTTCCGGCAGTAGGTCAAGGAAGGTACAAAGTGAGCATGGAATATTTATCATCTCCGAAAGGATAAATTCAGAGTGATGAGCAACGTGTCGACAGGACACGGAGACCAGTGTGTGGTCTCCATGTGGAGCCATCTGCACAATCTGAGCAACGAGCTAACTAAGGAGGGTATTACATGTGAACAATGGAAAAATAGCGAGACGAGGCTGGTGATAAATAGATAAATAAGTAAATGATCCTATGGGAATTTTCCAGTGCTTCCAGAAGGTGAAGACGAGGCAGCTCATAGACCGAGTCCGGTGGGGTGTCGCTGCTACGGTGGCGGGGGACAGAGGCACCTACCGGCCCTTTCTACCTGCAAAGGGCGCCCTGCTTAGATGTCCCTGTTGAGAAAACCACAGTTTGAACATATCTGAGGATTTCATTGACTAAACCCCCCGGGTGTGTATTAGACAATTCCATTGACGAGTGGCTTTGCGTATCACGTCTTAGTGACTCCCCAGCAGCCCTGCGCTTGCAGAGATTTTGTCTGCGTGTTTCAGACGTGGGAATGGAGGCTTGGAGACGGTCTAAGTCCCTCAGCGCCACCAGCCGTCTACCACCCAGGGAGCCGACTCCACAGTCTACGAGGACGGCCGAAAGGTGAACAACAGAGCAGGAGAATGCGTGACTACAGCATCTGTGACCTTCTCTCGCAGCTTTCCCGAGCGTGTGGCCTCTCAGGACTTCCGATGGAAACGCCCAGTGTTCAATTTGGTTTCTCTTTCAAATTCACGTTTGCTGAACAAGGAGAGTGAAGGGAAGGCACGTGTTCTGTCTTCGAAAGTCCCCACCACAGTTTCCTCGGGAGATTGTGTCCTCAGGGAAAACAAAATAGCAGGGACCGTGTGCATTCCTGCGTGTGTGCGTGCGTGTATGTGTAATTTCCTCTTCACTCAGAGTGTTTGGGGATGAGTTTTGACAGCTTTCTTTTGTTTTTCGTCCACACACGAGCATGGAACGGCTCTCCCGCCTGGATGCTAGCCCTCCTGCCTCATGTGACACCCTCGCTACCAGAGGAATCTGGCGGAGCTAGAAATCCACCGAGGCTGGCAAATGACCCGAAATGACTGACTTACGTTTATTGCCTGGGGACAGAGCAGCTCTGCTGTCCTCTACCTGCTGCCTCAAGGAGGACACAGACCCTGTAACTTTGACTGATCCTGATTCATTTTTGGATTGAAAGCCTAGGTTTATTGACATGTTTTCAGAATCTTGGAATTCTGGAGGTGACATTTCTCATCTTCTATTTCTAAAACATTGGAACAGATGATCTATCTATTCCTGAAAACCTCATCTCGACAGAGGCGTTCTGTTGACATGTGCCTGGAATGTCCTTGGAGTATATGGAAACGGTGACTGAGGGTCCCTTTGCAGAATCACTAGGGTCCTGCAGACTTGAGAGGTTCTAACCAGGACAAACTCCTTCGCCCCTGGCACAGGACAGCAGGACGAAGAAAATTCGAATAGCTGTGCTTTGACAGAAGTGCTTTCAGAGTAACTGAACTAATCAAGAAGTACCTTCTTTAATAGTTAAATCAACTGCAGGAATCCACATAATTGATTATTAGTGCAGCAACTCAATAAACTCTCTATAGAATTTTAGAGAAGATAGTCACTCTTTGAAACTAAAGATGTGTTACATGTTGTCATCCCTTCAGAATAATAAGAAGTAAGTGACTCATTTCCTCTTGCAAAAATAGACAATGAATAATGACCAAACCAGGGGAAATCTTTTCATTTTGGCCCCCATCAACCACCTTGTGATGCCTGCTCTGTTGTGTCAAGCCTTTAACCGGTATGTAAATGAAAATGGCACGCGGGTGTTCACTTCAGGCCAGAAACAGGGACTAGACAGGCTTCTGTGCCAGCCAAAGCATTGTCGGGCTCAAGGTCAATGCTTTACTTATTGGTAGCTGTTTCTCCAGAATGTCTGTTTTTTCAACTGGACAATGACCTAACAGAGATCTACATGAATTTTAATTTGGAAATCCCAGCCATGCGTGTAGAGTAACATACACGAAGTCTCACACACTGCGTGCCACACTATCGCATGGCACAAGGCTCGTGATGACCCAGGATTTGCTGGTGCTTCCGTCACTGTGAAGTTTCGCCGTAAGGCTGAATGATCACGTCAATACGATCATATTTATGTTCATTAACTTTACGGCAAGGGGAAAGGTCTTCAGAATAGAATGGGAAAAAAACGTTAACGTTTACAAACTCTGTAAGAAACACATCGTGTTTTGTATTTCTTGTGGAAGGACTTATTAAGGGGAAAACACTAAAATTCACTAGTTTGTGCCCCGAAGTTAATCTTCTGCTAGCTCTTGTTATCTGGCTGTTTTGTCCATTTTTTTCCTCTTGATACCGTATAACTGTGCCTCTTATTATTTATTATCAATGTTCTTTTTTACTTCCTTTCTTGATCTGTTTTCGAGATTTCATATCTTTCTAGTTTTCTTTATTTTAAAAATACCTTGGATAATTTTTCCCTTTGTGGTTTATCTTTTCTGCCTTTGAATCTAATCATAGAAACTGAGTTCTTTTTATTATCCATGCTAAGTCATAGCGAGTTTAACATATTCAAGTCTGTCTTCTTGAGAAAATCTTTCTCTTTCTTTGCCTTTTCTTCTTTCTCTCTCTCTCTTTCCCCCCTTCCCCCCCGCCCCCCGCCCTCAGGGAGCCCAAGGCACTGCGACCCTATTATACAGAGTTGAAGTTACTGACAGATCACGATCTAACCTTAGTCTCATGCCCAATCATTCACCAAATAAGATTACTCGACAGCACTCCCCAATAGGAGACTTGGAAAAGGTGGCAGATTTTGGAGATACTTAAAAAGAAAAAAAAGAAAAAAAGACAGGGCTTGATAATTTATTGGCTGTGAAAACGAGGAATGGGGGGCGCTTAAGGATGGCTGGCTGGCTGGCTCACCATCTAGAAAAATGGGTGGACGATGACGCCACGCGTCGAGATGCACAACGCGGAGCAGTCGGGATAAAGAGTTTCATTGTGAGCTTGCCAAGTGTGAAATACTGGTGGAATTTCTCGGCAGAGAATTCTAGAAGGCATTTAGACATACAAAGCTGAAACTCTGGACAGAGAAATAGCAGTCACGAGTAATTAAACAGTTATAAGGCTAAAAGAGTACGCGCACCTCCAAAAGTGGGGGGAGGGGGAAATGGGGCTCAGATGGAACCCCGCCTCCCTCTCCCCAAAACAATGGAAGGAGGGGATGGTGGGAGAAAGCCATGGGTGAGGCGTGGCCAGGAGAGCCGGGGTTCGGGAAGACGGGGTGCGATGCACGGTGGGAATGCTGGCCTCCCCTACCGTGCAGGGTGTCTCAGAGGGGCCCGCGGGCACCGTGCCAAGGCCTGGAAAGGACCCACTGAGGGACTCGGGAGTCTGTTGACCTGGTCCTGGGCCCCTTCGGTGGGGGCCGCAGCCTGAGGGGCGGGGTTCAGGGGTGCTAGACGTTGACACGCTGTGATAACTCTCAGCGGGCCCACGCTGGCCGACACTGAGGCATCCACGTCTCTGCGGGACGAGGGACGGGAGGGGATCTCTCCGGCCGCGCATCAGCAGCCAGGGATCCCCCCCGGGCGCTCTGTGCGCGCTCCAAACGGGCTCCTGCACGCTGGGTGGTGGCTTCCTCTGCGCCTCCCTCTCCGGCCCGCAGCCTCTGGGAAGCCCCCTCTCCGGGGCGAGCTTGCTGTCCCGTGTCACTCTGCCCCACCTCGCTTTCTCTCTCAACCGAACTTGGCTGCTTTACTGACCTAAACTGACACCTGGTCCCTTGCTCTCAACGACTTCATTCAAAAAGGACGGAAACTCTCTACGAACGCCACTGCGGAAGTCCAGGGACCGTGGTGAGCACCTGGGTCTCACCCTTGACCCCTTCCCCATGGCCCTTTGGATCAGCCACGGGCTGGCCTTTGCTCGGGGATGGTGTGGAATGGCCGTGGAGCGTTCGCCACCACCGGTTTCTCTAAGATTCAGCCACTGGAATATTCGCCGAGAATCTGTCCACCCACCTGTAAGGGACAGAAGCTCAGACATCACGCTCCTGTTCGCTGTCAACCTGGAAACGCCCAGCTCCGGCCTCCACGCTCGCCCCACGGTGCTTGCCCTTGACCTCTGGAGATGTCCTGCTGGGGGCTTCCGCGTGCCACTCCAGGGCTCCCGTGTCCCTCAGCGAGAAGCACTGTGAAGGGGCTGTCCCCCGGCTCTTTGAGAGCTTCCCCCGAGAGTGGGACACGCCATCGTGCATATGGGCTGGAAACTGAACAAAACCACAGGCCGCCTGACCCACCGCGGCCCCGCGCTCACTCGCTCACACGCAGAGGGCGCCTTTGGGTTTCACACACACGCGGCGTTGGTGACCGTAACACAAAGCCAGGACCACAGGGGACCTCACTTCCCGGAAGAGAGTCGCGTGTGAGGACGTAAGCCGCGTGCCAGCCACGCTTCTGTCCCTCAGCTGAGTGGCCGTGCCGGTCGTTCAAGTTTTCCGAACGGGGGCGCCGTGTATGCTAAATGCCAGCTGCCGAAGGGACAGAGACAGAGATCTCGTCCTGAGCGCGGGGCACCGGGCTGCACACGGCACAGTGCTCAGCACCCAGCGCGTGGCTGACGACTCCGCACCCCTCCTGCAGGGGTGACGGCGCGCGGCCAGCACGGAAGGGTCACCTGAGTACGGACGGAGTCGGCTCACGAGGCATCACTGCGGGGAAAACCATGGGGACAGCGTCCCTGTTGACCGGTCCCTGGGGAGCGGGACGGTCCTATCGGCGACGGCTCCAGGCAACGCGGTGGAGGCGTTGCGCCTTCAGTGTGAGCAAGGTGCGTGCTGACCCCACCGAGCCATCCTCTCTGCCCGTCCGGACGGGGGACGCCTCGGCGGTTCTTCACGACACCCATGCGGGGTCCGAAGCGGCTCTGACCTCAGACAGCTGGGACCGCGACGCCGACCTCAGGCTCCTGACACCGCGACGCTGACCTCAGGCTCCTGGGACCGGGACGCTGACCTCAGGTCCCGCCCCAGGCGATGTGCATCGAGTCTCCCCAGAGGCGCAGCTCCTCAGGCCACAGGAAGCCAGGGGACATTCCCTCCGTGAGCTCAGGGTGACAGGCACGGCAGTCACGTGCTGTTATGCTCAGCCGCGTTCACACCTCGAGACCACCAGGAGCCAGGATGGTGGATGTCACCGTTGAGGGCGAAGGACAGTAACCAAGCGCCGGCCAACCGGTTCTTCTTCACGCACGGTGTCCTTTAGATTTGGTTGACGTTCAGCGCTAAATAAGGACAATGAAGAGAAGTTGGGACGTTTCCCTCTCGTTCTGGTTCTGCCCTCCCCGTTCCCTCCCACTCCCCCTTCCCCGTGTTCAAAACTCTAAGTGACAATCAGACTTGGGGTTCGCTGAGGCGATCTGCTGGAGCCATCCCCCCAGGAGCTTTATCAGTGAAACCCCCAGATGCTGCCCAACGCTCCACTCAAATGGACCCTGAGCGTAAACAGACAGCGGCCCGCGGGCCAGAGAAACACAGAAGAGAGTGACAGTCGCATGAGCCAGTCACATGCTCAGCGACAGGGAGAGCTCCCCGGGAAGGCTAGGGAGCGCTGTGCAGGGGAGGGGGAAGCAGCAAACGGATTTGGTCAGAGCAGGTGCGGAACAGTTGCAGGTGAACAGACTAAGGTCAGGTGTCCTCGGACAGTTGGGGCGCCGTGGACGCAAGCAGCAGGCAGTGCTGGGCCGGGAGTGCGGGGCCATCTGCTCTGAGCCCCCCGGGGCCGGCAGTAGCTCCCCGATCGGAATCTGCGACCCGTCTCTCCTTCATCCCAAGCTAATCTCTCTGGTCTTTTCCAGCCACAGACCTCTCCTTAAACCCAAGTGCTTTCATTCATTTCTACTAGGTTTTTCGCTGCGACTTTAAAATAATGTGTGAGGATTTCAAGTGAAGTCATCAACGCAGAAAATCAAAATGAGGCAATTTGATGAAGCGTGTGGGTAACAGGAGCGAGGGGCATTATTTTATGCGAATTCGGGACTTCCTTTTGTTAAATTCCTCTGTCGGCTCTCCCCACGTGCTGCACGCAGATGTACGTTTCGAACATACACGTGTTTCCACGCGTGCATTCATTTTACAGATTTCATTCATATGTCTATCATTTATTCATGCACACGGTCATAGTCTGAAATTCAGTTGGCTATTCTCTCCAGTAAAATCTAACTCCACTAAGCTCTAACTGAATACTGAGATCGTAAATAAACAAATCCTATATCTGTCCAAATTCTTTCCAGCTCGTTTGATTTTCTTAGTGCACCTTTGCAACAGCCTGCCGCCTCCTCGTCCACTCTGCCTCCTGCTACCTGGTCTCCACACGGGACTAGAGTCGTCTTTCAAAAATGTGGCAAATCATGACATTCCCTTGCTTTAAACCCTCTCATGACAGAAAACCTATGACTTAATAAAGACTAAAACGAAATACCAACCAGTTGTAATATATGCACCTTATTTGGCTCTGGATTCAAACAAACTAAATAAAAATTATACACACATACAGCTCTTAAACGTGGACATAATATTTGATCATGTTAAATCTGATGCTCTTAAAGCAGGGATCCCCAACCCCTGGCTCTCAGACAGGTACCCGTCCGTAGCCTTTTAGGAACCGGGCCGCACAGCAGGAGGTGAGCGTCAGGCCAGCAAGCGAAGCCTCATCTGTGTCTGCAGCCGCTCCCCAGCGCCAGCAACACCGCCTCAGCTCCGCCCCAGGCCATCGGGCATTTGATTCTCATAGAAGCACCAGTCTCTAGTGCCCAAAGATTGGGGACCACTATCTTAAAGAATTATTCTTCACTATGTAGAGGTGGTGCATGCTGCATTATTTGTGGGTGAGAGGCAACAATGCATGAAATCTGCGTTAGAATATGGTTGGGATGGGGTCCGGAGCGCAACGAGTATGGCACAGGCTGTTCGTCGTCGAAGTTGGTGAAACTTCTACGAGACCGATGATACTATTCTCTACACCTGAGTGTGTTTTAAATCGTCCATATTCTTCTAAATAAAGAAATAAAGCCCCTCATGCGTAGCCACTGCACTGCGGATAAAACCAGGCCGCTGGGCAGTGCCTGACCTGACCCCTCTGACGTCTCCACGGCCCGTCGTGGGGGCAGCTTTGGGTCCCTCCGGCCGTGTAGCTCTTTCGCGGCCCAGGGCCTTCCCGTTTGCTCCTCTCAGCCTGGAGCATGGGTTCCCCAGCTCGCCTTGTGAAGCTGCGTCTCGGTCGCTGGTTTCATCTCCCCCCCCCCGTGTGCTCCTTTGACTTTTTTTCTTTTTGGTCACTGTCTTTCTTCGGCAGACCGTAGCTACCTGAGAGCTGGGACTTTCCATGACTTGTTCATCCACCCCCCAGGCCTAGAAGACCTTGGGGAGCATGGCAGACATTCGCCAAATGCTCATGGGATGAATAAACAAGTGCTGTAATCCCCAGGGACAAAGCAAAATCTATTCTCGTGGGTGGTAAACCTTTCTTTTTTT
>NW_011889047.1:295634-298786 GCF_000151845.1 Pteropus vampyrus
CCGGCCTCGCAGGAGGAAGATTAACGCACCTCATTTTTCTGAGCCTTCCTCCAGGAAGAATGGACTACAGCTTCCCTCTTTAATATTTAATCCAAACTTTATTAATTTTTTTAAAATAAAAGATTCTGTGTCTAATGTATACTCACCTCCAGTACTTCTCTAAAGCGGGCTGTAGGTGATATAAGGCCCACATAAAAGGCTGTATTATCTTGAGCTCGCTTTATTATCATTTTAGTTTAGCCATATTTTTCTTTTTAGGCTTTAAAAAGCATCGGTGAGAAACAAGCCCTCACAGTGACACTTCTCACGGGGACATCATAGAGGGACTCACACAGCAGGGCTTCTGTTCCCCGCAGACTCACATCCAGAGCCCAGAGCTGCCGCCACCTGTCTGCGGTCCAGCTGAGGTGGAAGCAGGAAGGGTACCCAAGAAGGGTTTCCATAGCAACAGCTGTCAGAATAAGAAGTACGGAGTCTCTCCGTGAGGTCCCATTATACTCTGTTCTGCTCACCTCGTAAACTCTTTTCAGTTCTGAGCTGAGCGTTTTGAGAAGGCCGAGCCTGCTCATGTGGCCATCCCAAGAAGGATGACCAATGTAATAAGTAAGATGAAAATCAATAAGCTGGGGATGCTTAGAAAATCCATCACTTAAGGGAGACGCGGGTAGGTCTTCATGTTTTGATGATCTGTCACCTAGAAGACGAAGTAGACTTATTTCGTGTGATTCTAGAAGGGCCGAGTAAGGTCGACAGATGGAGACTGTGTGATGAACTCAGTATAAGAACGAGGATACCTTTCCTTGCAAAGTGGGGAGCTCTTGGTCCCTGGCAGGGCTCCAAAGACTTGATTGATGGCATCGGGTTTGCACGGGGTCAACCCCCATGCTGGGTGGCTGTGTGGCAGGGCGCCCTACGCATCCATGAAATGTCCTGTCCACCATCAAGACTTGCCCCTGAGGCCTGCCCCTCAGCCTGCTTTGCATGTGGTTGGGGTCTCGTGACTAGTTCTGACCAATAGATGTGAACAGGAGTGACGTGTGCCATTTCTACGGTACAGAAGTTAGGGAGAAAGTAGGTCTTCTTCACCCTTTTCTCCTCCACCTGCTGAAGACTCTGAGGTCCTGGTGAAGGGTACGGTCACAGGGACAGGGAGCTTGAGACTTTGGAAGCTGCCCACAGATCGAGACCCCATGCACTAGACTGACACACAGGCCGGTATTCGGCCAGCCTAATGTGGGGTCTTGTTTGTCTTATGGTAGCTGGCGTGACCTCAGCTAATATATCTGCTACGTTTTTCTTCCAATTGTGAAGAGCCTGTTGATTTTAAGTAAATATGGGTTATTTCTGGAATCTATGGATTACATAGGAATTCTAGAAATGTCTTCCTTCAGACAATTTCCCCTGGGACAAGTGCCTATGAGTCTGTTTTGTTCCGACTCTGTTGCTGGGCAGGTTTAGCCAAACCTCCTCAAAGAATAAGTGGAAAAATCCAACAGCTGGGTGGTCCCTTTCTTTGCTCGCCTTCTGAGCTGCATACGGTTCTGGGGCAGTGCTGGTGACATTCAGTCCTAAATTATTTCTGCTGGTGAAAGACTGAGACCACCCATGGGCCACCAAAGTGACCCTATGTGGGGCTCAGAAGGTATTTGCCCTCCTGGGCTGGAACTACGTACATTAACCAGAAGCCAGAAACCCACACTTTCCTTGACCGAGGACTCAGAATATTTGCTTCCTCAGACTTGCCAAGGCACCCAGAGGCATTGCTGGCGAAGCGATTGCTTCTGTGCACGTGTCATCCCCAACCCTAACCCTAATGCCCTTTAACGGGCATTTAATGTCCATATGACTGTGAAGGCCAGAAGCGTGCTCAGGACCAAAATAGCACCGATCACGCAAGGCTGTAGCCTTGGTTAAACATTCGCGTCATTATACTCCCCTCTGTGGCCACGCGGCCTTTACGTATTGAGGTTGCTTGGGTTGAAAATATGGGTCATCCTTTGTAGGGCGGGGCCCTGAGGCCACAAGAGCTTAATCTTTCGTCAGTGGCCATGTCAACCCCAGGCGAAACCAGGTTCAGGAGCCGACGGACGTGTTTATTTCCCTTGGCTGCGCTCAGCTGGACACTGAGGATGTTGTCACTAAGGGTCAAACCTTCATCTGGAGCCAAGTTCCCGCCGGGGAGGGGGCGGGACGGGCGAGCAGCCTGCCTCTCGATGCGGGCGCACGACGCGTGCCGCGGCCAGAGCGAGTCTGCTAGACATTTGCGCTCGGAGCCGCGTACGCGCCCACGGGCCGGTGCGGAGACGCCAGGACGGCAGGGATTCGCGGTCCCCAACCTTCCACCGGGCGCCCTGGTTCCCCTCCGTCTCCTGAATTTGCCAGGGCAGAATCCGCCCGGTCCGGAAATGGATGCTGTGTGCCAAGGACACAAAGCGTCGGTGCCTTTCTCTTGGGGCGGGCGCTTTTGGCACACCGGCGGGCAGAAGTATAACTCGCTTGGGGCCGTAATGGGTCAACTCCGTCGACATGGTTTTGCATTTACATTCGGCTTTTCTTTGACTAAGGAGATGAGTACAATGTATAATTAAGGCCTAGAAAAAGGTGTTAACACTTTTCTGTCAGAGAAAGTGGGAGTGGAGGCAGGTAGCTGGTGGGGTGGGCCGTGTGACCGGCGGGGCTGGGCCATGTGACCGGCGGGGCTGGGCCGTGTGACCCGCGGGGCTGGGCCATGTGACCGGCGGGGCTGGGCCCTGCGACCTCTGAGGTCTTTTCTGAGGCTAACGGTCTGTGACTCTCTGCCTTCAAACTGGACTTCTTCTCTGACCTCTGACCTCTGGCTGGAGGCACTGAGTTTGAACCGAGGCCGTTAAAAAGCTGCCTGTGGTTAGCACTCCTTGGAGAAACCCAGAGACTCAGAGCTCGTGGCCTCGAGGGCCCCAGGCGTGGCTGAGTTACAAGGCCCCAGGTCACTCACTGCTCTGTGAATGCTGCTCAGGCCTGTCACTGAGAAACACGCCTCCACCTGAGGGGTCTGCGGCCATGTTCATGCCCTCGGAGCTTGGCCCGCTGTGGCCTTGTGCTGAGCCCAGAGCCTCTGTGGGGACCCCTCTGCCAGGGTACGTGGCAATGTAACAGCGTTGGCGGTGCTGTGT
>NW_011889047.1:299646-304232 GCF_000151845.1 Pteropus vampyrus
GCTTGGTCTTCACTAAGTGACTGGACTTCTGTCCCTCAGTGTCTTCACCCACCCAGCGTGCCCACTGAGAGCTCCAAGGAGGAGTGACAGAGACAATCCCCAGAAACTCCTGGGAGCAGCACCTGACACTCAGCGAATGTCAGCTGTCGTCATCAAATCGTCAACTTCGGAGCTTTTGTTTCGGCGTATTTCTGCGTCAGGACGGCCAACGTCAAACGAATCTCGTTCTAGACGTTTAGAAAAAGGCAGCGCTGGATGCCGAGCCCTTGCTCGCCAGGCGCCAGCTTGCCGTGTGTGTTTGCGGCTGATGCAATCGTGGGAAACGAGGCGTCACAGCCGGGTGGCTGTGAGGAGCAGTCATGGGATGCACTTTATTTGTAGGCGGCTGGTGACATTCTGCCCTGAGTTATCTTGGGATGGATTTTAAGTGGCCTGTGTGAGATGCATTTTGGGCTCAGGCTCACTTCCGAGAGGACAGGTGTCCGCCCGAGAATGTTGGCACTCGTCTCGGAAACTTCGGTGGGGTGACCAGGCCTCAGAGGAAGCCAAAAGCTGTCCCAGCCCAAGGAAGGGCCACTGGACAGTGGTCCCAGACGTAAAAGCGAGGAAACCAGCTGAGTTGTCAGGTGGGCAGATACCGATGGTTCCCAAAGCTTGCCAACCTCCAACATTCCATAAAAGTTAGACATGTCGGCGGGGGAATCCATGTTTTCGATAGAAACCGTGACAGTGAATTCGGCGCTGTGATGACACGTTGAATATTTATCCACCTGAGACGAAACTCTTGAATGGTGTGCTCCCTTGTGACAAGGTGGTGACATTTCAGCAGGAGGCGCTCGTCGGCTCTCCCCGCGTCCGTCACTCACCTCGGGGGCCTGGCCAGCCCCGCACAGCGTCCCCTCACCCCCTCCTGACCTCACATTTGCTCCGACCTGCTTTATCTCCCAGGGCTGAAGTGACATTCCTCCCATGGCATAAATAACCCGACTCGTGTTTTTCAAGTGGAGTAACTGTAACGAGAGGGAAGGGAATCGTGACTAAATTTATCTGCAGGGGACGCGCTTCTTGCCTATTTGATGTGAGAAGGAATGTTATTTTTGCCTAAAGCGGTCCCCTTATCATCCCTTTTTAAAAAGAAGGAAACCCACGGGGGGCCGTGAGAAATTTCCCAGTGACTTTCCACTTTCCCCTGCGCCCAGCCCCACACCGACACGCACTGACACGAAGCCGGTTCTGGGGCAGCTGGAGAACTCCAGAGTTTGAAGCATAATCTCCACGAGCAAATGACGAGGATTTCTGAAACAAAAGAAGGATCTCAGGGAAGATGTCAGAGGTGACTTCTCCCCTGCATGTGACTCATGGAGATGAACTTGGCCTTGTCTGCTCGCCTCAGCTCCCCGCACAGGCGCCCGGAGGCCTTGGAGCACGTACTTGTCTTTGCTTCTTTTTTTGAGAGGTGGCTGTTACTGGTTGACATTGGCTTCGTGGAAGGCCGGGGGTGGGTGCATGGTAATTGTAGTACTCCTCAGGCACTTTGTCACCCAAATATGGAACCGTGGCAGCTGACACCTTATGAAAATAGCATTGAGATGTGTAATGCACCATAAATAAACAGAAAGAGACAGCCAGGAAGCTGTGCTAATCACTGCTTTGATGTAGCCTGAATTACTGTATTTTTAAGGGCCTCATGTTTCTGACTGCTTGTTTTGACTCCGCTGACAAGGCTCTAGTGGCTGGTTGGACCCCATTTCCCCCTCCTCGCCCCCCGTCCCCCCGTGGTGACAGCTGTTGTCCCTTCTTGACTCACAGGAAAACCATTTCCCCTCCCTCCCCCGCCTGCTCTTTCCTGGCGGGACGCCCCTAAGCCTCGCCTCTCCTCCTCTTCCCGGTGGCCGAGGGCGAAGACAGCACCTGGCGAGTGTCCAGGCTCTCCCGAGGTCCTGTGTCGTCTGCGGGCCGGTGCCAGCACTCTGCGGTGACCCCCCTATTTTTAACCTGGGGAACCTGGCGACCTTCCCCGGCCCTGGCAGGAGGAGGGGTTTGGACGGACCTGTGCAGCCGGAGCCTGCGGGGCACACGCCCTCGCGGGGGTCGCGGCCCGGGCGCCGGTTCTGGGCGCCGCTTCTGGGCATCGGGCACACCTGCCTTACCTGCACGCGGACGGCCGCTCCCGCGGGCCGAGTCCTGGCGACCCCTGCGTAGGCCCCATCAGAGCTCGACGCCTGCCCTGACCTTGGGGTGATGGGCTAACCCCGTAAAGCGCAGCGCAGCCACGGTCTCCGCTTGGCGCCCACCCGGGGACCGCAGGGCCCAGGCCCGCCGCTGCTCTGGCGCGCCCCCTGGTGGTCGGAGCAGCTCCGGCCGACTCCGTTTTTCCCTCTTACAGAACTGCATTCATTATTAAACGTTTTCTCACTGTGTGTGTGTGTGTGTGTGTGTGTGTGTGTGTGTGTGTGTGTGTGTGTGTGTGTGTTCCCATAGCCCCTGGAGTGAAAAACACAGCTCTTCGTTTGAAGATGAGTAGGGGGTGGAGGGGGAGGAGTTGGAAGTAATTTGTCATCCTCATCATCGTCCGTCAAACCCCGTCGGCCACGCTCGCGCCCCAAACCTGGACGTGGAAGGCAGGTCCTCAGTGGTCTCCTTGCCTTCAGAACTCCAGCCGCTCATACTTAGGTCATCTGCCTCAAAGTTCAATTACGTTTTCTTAAAACTATATATATACACATATATATGTGTGTGTGTGTGTGTGTGTGTGTATGTATATATATATATATATTGGCCCCGCTTTGTTTCGAGAATGCTCAAGGCCACCCCCTGGACGATGCTCCAGGGCTGCGTGAGACCCCGTGCTCTCCCGCCGCCCTCTCTGGGGACATCCCACCCCGCTTTGCTGAGCCTTCTGGTGCCGGGACCTCGCCTCGGTGGCTGACACCGAAGCGCCCCTGCCCTTCTGTCCCGACCTCGGCTGGAAGGTCAGGTTCCTCTCCTCAGGCCCGGGGTGTCCCATCCGGCCAGGCCTCCGGCCATCGTCACCTCCAGGTCTCTCTGCCTGCGCCCTTGTGGACACCTCGTCTCGAAAATCCCCTGAGCATGCATCTTTTATCTTTTTGTGAACAGCTGCCTAACTCCCCAGTGACACTATGATCTCTCCTGGGTAGCGACCCACCTTGTCCCCTCCCCCCCGCCCCCTTCTTCCTGGCTGGTTAATAGCGATGGTGACGACAGCGTCGCGGCGGTGAAGGGCTGTGGATTCCGCTTCTCTCCAGGCACTGGCTTCGCGGTGACGTGTGTCCGTGTACTCCGTCCAGCCGACAGCCTCGCAACATCGGTGTAATTACTATCATTCCCATTGCACAGCTGGAGGGACAGAGGCTTAGAGGGTTTATGACGTTCGTCCTGGCTCTGAGCGACATGAGACTGCGACCTCGAGGACGGGTATGTTGTCTCGCTGCCATCAGAGTGCCATGGTCTTGTAAAAGACCTTCTGATGCAGATACAGCCTTAATGGCGAGATCAGAATTCATCGCATTCTCTGTTTTCAAACATGAATGTAACGAAACACTCGAAAAAGTACAGTTTACCGTAAAACATCTCGTGTTGCTGATCGTAGGAGAAGAGCTGTGGCGAATATGAATCGAGACCGGCTCCCCGATGTTCCCGATTTAGACAAATGACCATCATTTATCGATTAGGGTCCTGCCACCCCCAAGTAGGAGAGCGCCCAACCCAACTGGCCCGACAGCCGGGAATTGGGTGGGTGCCTCCACTGGGTGCATTTCGAGCTTTGCTTGGTTGGTGGCTCCAGGTCCAGGGTGGGGCCGCCCTCCTTCAGACGGCTGGGCCCTCGGGCTGGGGGTGGGCTGAGAGTTCGGCGTCCTTGGGCCCGTTTGGGGCAGACACTATTCGGAGGAGGGCGGGGGAGTTGCCACAGCGGCTGGGGAGAACGCTCTTGGGGTTCCCCAGCCCAACTGGCCTTTGTCACCACACTGACCTCGCGAACCCCGCTGGGGCCAGGCCAACCTGGTACATGCTGAGGACACCCCCCAGGACACAGATGGAAGGAGGAAGGGTACTTGAACACCCCGGGGCTCCTCCAGCAGCGGGAAGATGAGATCTCCGGCTGAGGCTCCTGGCGAGGCGTGCTGGCACTCAGTGTCTAAGTGTTGTTCTGGGTCCTTCTTCCTGGGGACAAATTTACTCTGGGGTGACACGTGCACAGTTTACTACTCAGCACCTCACATCGGCAGGGCGACCCACGTAGGGAGATGAGCGTGAAGCCACGGCAGAGAGCTAACGTCGACGCCTTTCTCGATTTTTCAGACTCCGGGCTTTATTTTTTGTGCTCCGCTTTTGACGTTAATTCACCACGTGCTCACTGAGTACCCGCCTCGTGTCTGGCCCGGCTCCAGGTGGTAGGGACACCGCACTAAGCCAGGCTGGCGAAGGTCCCGCCCTCCCGGAGCCCGTGTCTCAAACATGAGAAAGGTCAGTAGACAGATGAATGAAAGGATCGTTCTGAGTAACGGGAAGCGCTGTGTAGAAAACCAAACGGGTGACGTAAAAATGAAGCATCTGAGGAGAAAGGA
>NW_011889047.1:305732-325148 GCF_000151845.1 Pteropus vampyrus
TGGAATATCACTGTTACATTTGCCCAATCTGTGGACCGTGATCTAACATATGTCAATCGCTTCGGCTTCTGGATGAGCCCACACTTGTCTACATCTAGAGCGAATCACGATGGAACACGTTTCTTGTCCTCGCAGGTCAAGAAGTTTGCAGGCCCCAGGGGGAATTATCATCCGTACCTCCTCAGTCTGGACTTTTAACTTTAAAGTGTCATTTTTACTTATCGGTATGGCGCCAGACCAGGAAATGTTCTATTTTCTACAATTTCCCGCTCTTTTATGAAACCGTTATTAGGAACTAAACATTTTCTTGTGATGAGAAAAATCGAACTCAGATTCTGTTACTTGGACAATGGGTACGAGAATAGGAAATATGCCTGTCTCGCCGAACAGCAAAAATATATAAAATTGTCTTAATTTTGTTTGTCTCTGCAACATCGGGAGATAAGAAACGTATTCTCCAGATGCAGAGGAAGAAACAGGTGCTCGTGACGCTCTCTTCCTATTTCCGTCCCCACTGTGACCCTCCTTGTCCTGTTCTCTTCTGGAGCAGAATTGTGGATGACCCTTCTCCCCTGAAAGGAATCTTGAGCTGTCGATGCCCTATGGCTCTCCCCCATGTGGAGAGATTTTAAATGTAACAGCAGTTAGAGCTCTTGTCAAAACGCCCACCCTACGTCAACGATCATTTGAATATCTGCCTCACATGTGCTCACAAACCCAACTGTCCCCAAGGCCCTTCACCTCTTCTGTCGTGTGCCAAAGCCCCTTGTCACACGTCTTGTGTGGACTGAGCCCTCAGTGGGCATTTGTGAATTAAATGTCTTTGAACCTGCTGTCCAAATCCAGGCACAGTCCCCACGAGAGTGACTCGACCCCCAGTGCCTCCGCTGGCCTTGGGACCTTGAACGTCATGGGTAACCCCTAACCACCGATTATAAAACTCTATTGTCTCTGCTCAGAGTTAAAGCTCCATTTCTGAAGCCGGAAGCCTACTCAAGGGTCTGCAATGACCTGGAGCTGCTGAAGAGCCGAAGAGCTCAAGTTCCTTTTTAAGTCGCATTTAAAAATTCCGAGAGCCTTTTGAACCTTGGTACTTTGCAAGTCCTCACTCAGGGGCTTACCCAGCTAACGTGGCGCATTGTCCCAGGGCTGATCCGGGCACAGTGTTTCCTGCTCTGTTGGTTAAAAGGCCTCATTATCGGTGAATTTAAAGTTACAGTGGTCTGTGTATCAGCAAAAAGATGAATTGTTGTGCAGAATTTGTCGAAAACATTATATTGTACGGATGGCTACAATTTAGCAGGAGAAGAGTCAGTCACGAGCCATTCTGTGTTTGGTTAGAAGTTGAAAGGAGAATTTAAAATCATGTAAAGTTCCCAAGGCACCTATTAATAGCCTATATCCTGTCTTTGATTCTAGCAAAGTAAAGATATTATGCTACAGAGTCTCCTAGAATTAAAGAGACAGGGGAAGAAATGGCACATTTGATTTATACACACTTTCGTTTTTCTGTGAAGTCTGCTTCTTAAGCTTGGAGGTTTTCTGTTATTTTCTTGTTTGCGTGGGTGTCTGGAGAGATATTTGCCTACATTTTAACTTGTGAGAATGTTACTCTTGTTTTCCTTAGGCCAGAAAACAAATGGCCAGATGCTCTTGGTTTTCTACCTCAAAAAAAAAAAAAAAATCTTGGTTAAGGCCTGTTGGTTTCCTTCCTCACAATTTATTATATCAAAAAACAAGAACCGGGGAGAAGGCTCCACGGGGCCTCTCGTGCCTCGTCCGCTCCTCACACGGCGGCGACGGGGGAGTCCCGCCTCCTGTTCTGCCTTCGATCTCCTCGCTTTTGAATTTTTTCTTTTCCGCTGGGTTTCCCACGTTCCTGCTGAGAATCGGCCCTCATCTCCAGCACCTTCTCCCCGCAGGCAGCTCTGTCCTATCTCTCCCATCATGAGAAAGTCTCCAGTGCAGAGAACGTCCCGCGTCCACGTGCCCACCTCGTCCGCCCCAGATCCCGGCCGCAAAAGTCTTCTCGGAAATGTCACGTCGTTCCCACCCTGGAACCTGAGAGTTGTTCGTTTCACAGGTTCGTCTTACTCGAGAAAGGGGAGCAGTGACCCCAAAGCTGCGTCCCAATCGGGATCATGGTTTTGTGTTGCTGTTTTGTTGTGTTTTTGACTGCTGGGATTCTCAATAGAGCCAGAGGAGATGCAAGTGTCTATACAGAGCGCCTCCGGGCAGGACACCCGGGACGAGGGGTGACTCTCCGAACCAGCCGCTGTCACGTCCCACGGAGGAAGGACGGGAGCTCGAAACACCAGCCACATCGGAGGTGGTTCGACAGTCGGACAACGGCGCTCGGCAAGTCGGGTCTTCACTATTTTTTTTCCTCCGTCCACTTCCTCTGATCCAGTAAAGGGGTGAAGAAGGGATCACGCATTTTTGATTGATTCCTTAAGTTTTTATCAAATTCCCCTTTTCTGTCCAGAACTACTCTCCTTCTATAAGTAATTCAAAAGGACCAGGACGGGTCATTTCGGAAGTGAGGATGACATCAGCTGAAGCAGTCAGACTGAATGGCGGGGAAAATGCACTTTTTAAAAATCTCAGGTTGGCACTTGGATAGGCCTCGCCACTGACCATCCTGTTTCGTTTGTGGTTTTGGTGTCAGAAGATGCAGATGTGACTCTCACTTCTCAGTCCATCGCGGCTTCTATAACAGAAGGCCGTGGACTGGGCAGCTCAGAGGCGTCAGACGTGTCTTGTTCAGTTTTGCAGGTTGACGTCCAGGATCGGGGTGCCACTAGGCTGAGTTCCGGCGAGGACCCCCTTCTGGGTTGTAGACAGCCACCTTCTTGCTGAGTCCTCACTTGGTAGAGCAGGAGAGCTCTCTGGTGTCCCTTTTGTAAGGACCCTTGTCTCCACCCTCATGACCCCATCACCTCCCAAAGGCCCCGCCGCCGAACACCAGCACACTGGGTGTTAGAGTTTCTACAAATGAATTTGGGGGGACACAAACACTCAGTCCTTTGCCGGAGGTAAACTCATGAAACGAGTAACATATCAGGGACAATTTAAGGTACGATAGTGATTCTATGTCATAATAACCTGGTAATGGCCAGGAGACAATACCGGAGAGTGTAAAGCGGGTGACAAGTGTGGCTCTCGCACTTGTCACCAAACCATGTTGTTTCTTTGGACTGAGACTGTCGAAGAAAATAATGACAGTTGCTATCGCCACCACCGCTTCAGATGCCAGCTGCCCCGGCCTCGGGCCCTGTGTGCTGTTTCTTTCCAGCCCTCACGGGGACTCTCCAAGGCGGGGGCTGTGCTCGTGTCACAGACGAGGACCCACACCCAGGGAGCCCGGTTGGTGTCTGCCCAGCTGGGACCTGAGCTGAGCTCCAAAGCTTCCTCCACCCCAACGTGCGTCGGTGCAACTCAAGTCCAGCGGAGCGGATGTACACTTCCGGCGTGTGGGGTGTGGGCAGCATCGGTGGCAACCGCAGAGGGCAAGTAGGCCAAGAGCGAAGGTGAGCGGACCAATGGGTTCCGCAGGGCCGGGGGACGGAGGAGGAAGAACGGGTCCGGGCCCACACCTCTCCACTGGGCCTCGGAGGCGCTGGGAGGGATTAACGATGTGACGTCACACCCGATCTAAGACATCCCGTGACTGGGATGAAGGTGTAGGACAAGCGAGTGGAGAGTGTGACTTCAGTGTGAACTCACCGGACGCTGGAGTCAGGATTTCCAAACGGCTAGCAACTTGGACGCGGTGCCAGATCTAAAAAGGAAGATCGAATGGGATACATGTCAAATTGTATCCTTATGTTAAAACAATCCAGCTGCAAACAAAACAAAACAAAAACACCACAGAGAAGGGCATGGCAGGACGGCGGGGTGAGGGAACGCTGCCAGCCCTGACCGTGGCCGTGGCCACCCGCGGAGGCGAGGTTGCCTGCCGGAGGGACGTTATGCTCCCCATCGCATTAGCGGACACAGAGAAGGCAGAACAGCATCTGTGGGACATTATAAGGTAAAGCATAGCGAGAAGTAAGTTCCTACTCGATCAGGGAACTAACCATGACGAGGCACAGGAATGGTCGTGATGACGGGACTTTTAGTCTGGACAGGGAAGACGAAGAAGGAATATGACAGCTGCCCTGAAATCCTTCAAGGACAGCCACGTGGAAGACACATTGCCGTCATCCTGAGCATTGCAGAAGGCAGGGCTCGTATCAGTGGGGAAATTATAGAGAATTGATTTCAGTTCATTATGGGGAAGAAGGGTGTTCTCACAGGTAAAGCTGTCCAATGACCAAATGGCCTGCTTCATGCAGCGGTAATGAGACCAGGGCCTGCTTGAGGAAATTTAATTACCAGGAAGCTCTCAAGTACTCGATTTAATTTTTATCCCCCTTTAAGAAATTAGAAACAATCTTGAACTATGCTGCGCACTATATTTATTATTTGATAATCTCTTTCTTACATTATGTGATCGGCTTTCATATAAACTTTTAGTTATTTTATTTCTTAAAGGCAGGGGAAAAGTCGGTTTTGTTATTTATGCGTAATTGCGTCGGGTACTGGCCATGGAGAGATACAACTTTTTGTGTGTGTTTCTTTCTTTTCAAAAGTGGAGTCTCTGTTAGATGCTTCCTTCTGTTGATTAACGTTGATATCAAGATTGGACAAAATCAAACTTTCTAACGTTAAGTCTTAGCCTACTGAAATTGTTGACTTACGGGTCTCTATCACTAGACTGATTTTCTTGAGGATAGGTAGTTTTGTCTTATCTTTATATTCTCACACTTTGGGCATAGTAATCATTCAATTATTATTATTTTTTTAACTGTAAGTAAATGAATGGTTTACCAGAGACGTTTGAGCAGAATCTAAATGAATGAATGAACACGTGAACGAATGTGTGGATGTGTCTGGGATTTCGTAAATGCATTTATGCACCGGCCAAAGTTTCCTCAGAGACTACGGGCATTTTCACTTCAAAGATCGCATAATTGGTCCTCAGAATCCATTTATACGCCTCTGTGTCGAAGGAATTAAGTAGACGGAGATGCAGATCAGAGAGGCTGACTCCCGTGACCAGGGCCACGCAGCTCTGAAGTGACAGAGCCATAGTCCATCTCTCTGTGTGTTTCTTGGTGGTGGTATAGGGTGTGCGCGCGTGTGTGTGTGTGTGTGTGTGTGTGTGTGCGTGCACTTTTGTGGTTGTTATGGGTGGAATTGTGTCCCCTCCCCAAATTCATAATTCACACAGTGAGGCCCTTACCCTAAATGCCACAAAATGCGACCTTATTTGGGGACAGAGTCTGTATAGGGGAAGCAAGTTGAAATGAGGCTGTTAGACTGGGCCTTGAGCCAGTATGACCGGTGTCCTGCAAAGGGGCGATTTGGAGAATGAAGATGGCCAACTCGAGCCAAGGAGAAAGGCCCAGAGCAGACCCGCCCTCAGAAGGAGCCAAGCCCGTGGACATGGCCGTCTCGGGTCTAGCCTCCGGAACCGTGAGCCGGCCCCTGGGCCCAGCTGTGGCCTTTCGTCAGGCACGGCAGCCGTCAGAAACTCATGCAGACGCGTCACGGCCTCTCAGGTTTTCCTGGTGCTCTCTACCCGAGAACGATCCGAGAGCAATCGTCTAAGTCGGACATAAAGCCGGCTAATGTGAAGCTTTCCTTTCTTCTACATCGGTCAAATGCACATAATATAAAACTTGCCGTTTTAACCGTTTTTGCGTGTACGGTCAGCACATTAGCTGCATTCACAATGTCGAACGGCCACCACCACCGTTTCTTAAAACCACATCATCGCCCAGACAGAAACTCGGGCAGAACTTTCTCAACCATCTGCAGACTCTACGCACGCCTGGCATCGCCAGGCGCTGCTGACGAGAAACGGGCCGCGCCTCTCCCAAACACCGCGATTGTCACCTGGGCGACCGGAATCAGCGGCACGTGGGAAAGAAGCTGTCCGTCAAGCCGTCGAGTGGGCTGCGTCCCATCCTCTGCCCCCGCCCGGCTTCCCCACGACCTGACATCACGTCCTATATCTCCTGTCACCTGTCTTCCTCACCCAAAGGAGACAGTCACTGTGTCAACCGCTCTATACCTTGCCTCTGGGAGCGGGCCTGGCCCGTCAGAGGCACTCAGTGAACATCTGCTGAATAAATATGCATTTACCTGTTTATTCCTGCATGCGACACGTTGTTAAGCCACCTCTCCACACACAGGCCCACGCTCAGGGTGGGGAGAGCCACAGGTGGCTTTTCACGGCCACGATCTCAGGCTCCAGGAGGCCCTGGCCCCCCGTGTCCAGTCTGCATAGGCTCTTTCCTTTGGGAGTCACCTCACCCCAACAATGGCCCCTTTGGGTGTCATTTCTTTAAAGACGGCCCAGGCCTGGGGCGGCCAGCCCCTGTCTGGCTCTCGGTGGAGGGCAGGGCCCCCCTGTCCCCGTAGCCTGCTCCTCACCCAGCACCCCAGGCTGCTCTTGGCCACACACTGGTCAGTCCCGTGCCACCCACGTGCCCAGGGTACCTGTCAGGCCCTCTAGCGAGCTTCCTGGGGACGGCTGTGGGTGGTGGCAAGCGGCCCCCAATTGTCCCTGAAGACGCTGTCACTCTCTACTCTCTATCGGTCGATGTTTAAGCCTCTCCTTATAAAGCCGTGGGTGAGTGACTTCTGGGAAGGGGGTAGGTTCCTGCTTCTGTTAGCCGAGGGGACCTCTCCTTAGAAAGTCCCCAATGGATTGTTTGTCTCTTTTCTTTTGTGTCTGTCTGTACTTAACGCTCTTGTTGCAGCCCGTGGGGCTCAGAGGGGACTCATCACAGGAAGACTGCCTTCAGCGCCCTAGTTTATGTCCTGGGGGAATCCAATCCCTGCCAGCTCCGCTTTCTGCTAGGACACCACCCCTTCACTGTCCACATCCAGCCTCTGCTTTCTCCATGCAAGTGTCACCTCCTTTTCTCTCTCGGTCATCGGGTATCCGCCTGTCCAGCCATCTCCCTCGACCCATGTGACAGGGCGCTCAGCACAGCTGGAGGCAGCACACCGTCGCACGGGGCCAGTGCCCCTGCCACCAAGCGCGTGGGGTCCCTGACCTCCTCAGCTCGGTGTCCGGCTTCCCACGGTACTAGTGAGCTCACACCATCTCATCGTATAACCGTTTTGTTATTCCGCACAGCTATTTAAAACGGCCGCTGCCTTCTTTAAAGCACCCACCACACAGCGAATCCCTCAGCGAATCCCTCAGTGTCTGCCTCAGCATCCGACTGAGTTCAAAGCTCAGAAAAATGCGCCAGGGCGGGGCCTGCGACACAGCGCGTTTTCCTTCATCCCATAGTCTCCAAACTTAGGCTGCTTTTTAAATACAGTCTAAGTAAAAAAGGAATTAACATGTAAAATTATTAGCATCACTTTTACTGTTCATTTCACTATTCTTTATTCCACAATGTAACATATGAAATGCGTCTGTTATCTGCCTTCTTCACTAGGTATACATTTCCTATTTTTCCATGACACGGCCACGAAGTTAAACACAAGGGCCTCGCACTTGCACGCGGCATCCCCGACACCCAGCACCCGCGCTCCGGAGCCCGTGCGCGGACGCACCTGTTCTCACCGCACCTGTTCTCACCGCAGCCGGAGAAACTGCACAAGACTCACCTGCTTTTACTTCCCTTCCCACGGCGTGCGGCGTCTGCCGGCCACGCTGCTCCGGCTGGCAGGGGACTGAGGCAGGACCGAAGGGGAGGGAAGTACGTGTCCCCCATCTTTCCCTTTCCGCCCTAGTCGTCATTTCGGCGTAGACCTGGGCGAATACGGGGAAGCAACAGGAGGAAGCTGAGGTTCGCCGGGGTCCGCGGTGGTTCTGTTTCTTACGATGTCCTCGCCTCATTCTTTGTTCAAAGCTCTGGTTTGAAAGGAAAGTGCGAAGGGACACGAATCCCTAGGTGCAGGCCCTCCCTGAGCCACCTTGCACACGAGCACACGTGCACACGCACATCATGCCTCAGACACAGCAGTACTTCAGTCGCTTTGTCTCAAGCAGATAGAACAGATACCTTCCCTTTTTTCCTTTCGAAAGATCCACTCTCTTGAGAGATGGGCGTCTTTAGGACCCCACGATTCTGAGGGATGACGGGAAAGTCACGGCCAGAGGTCGCCCTGAGCTGCAGGCGAGGGTCTCGACCAACTGCCTCCGAGCTGTTCTCATCCTTAATCCCCGGAGAGTTCCTGCCGCCTTCCAGGCAGAGATCAATATTTATGTTTTACACAAGCTCCCATTTAGTGGTTTTCAACACATTCATAAATTAATAGATAAACTTGTTAAGGATTCAAGGGAAAAATAAATAGTTTGTTGATGTAAGTGGTTCCTCGGCTAAAAGTCCAGACCAAATACTCGCTGACAGTCGCACGTCCTTAAATCAGTGATTCCTACGGTTATTCTGCAAAAGCAGCTTCGCCGTGCCGGGTGGTTCGTCAGAGCAGCGGTTCATTGTTTTCCATCTTATTGCCAAGATCCCGGGTTTGCTTCCTTTTAAAATACGGTGCAAAAATCTCTGAAACAGGAACGTTAACCGCCCTCCCGTCGAAAAGGGATCCCCTTCTGCACCCCGTCCCCCTAAAGGAAGAGCGGGTTTGAATGCAGCAGGAAAGTGGCAGAAGCGTCGCCTCCGTGGCGCGCGGCCTGGCGGGTCGTGCGTGGCAGGCCCCGCGCCAGCCCGGTCGGCGCACTCAGCCTGCCGCGCCCGTGGGAGGCGTCGACAAAACGGCAGGACGTGCACCAACTGCACCGACGCGGGGACTGGCAAGGCGGAGTGGGGACGTTTAGCTGCTGGTCAGTACGTCACGGGGGATGGTCTCAGTCCTCCAGATCCGTCAAAGCAAGACTCCAGGGGAGCAGGTGTGAGCCTGTCATCTGTCCCCATCGCCGCCTAGCTTTGGCATTATCGACCCCTGAAGCCCACGAAGGGAAGAGGAGGGCCACGCATTCCCTGGAAAATTACTTCCCAGCGAACTCTGGTCCGTCGTCAGTCAGTTTTTTCTAATATAAATCTCGGTGTTCTTCCTTCGATGTCCCAGGAGGCTGTTTCAGTGCATGTGGGCTCTGAGGGGCTGGAGGGGCTGGGGCGGGGAGGGGGCTCAGTGGCCGACCTGCTGACCCCCCTCTTGTGGACCTCTGCACCCCAGTGCTGTCTATCCTCTTCTATGTCCCAGATGCCCCAAGGAGAGGGTTTTTTCCCTTTCTTCCTTCCTTCCTTCCTTCCTTCCTTCCTTCCTTCCTTCCTTCCTTCCTTCCTCTCTCTCTCCCCCTCCCTCCCCCCTCCTTTCTTTCTCCCTTCCCTCCCTTTAGAGTTTAGAGTTGGTATTCATTTGGGCAAGTCAGGACTCCTGTTGAGAGAGATGAGAGACCCCTCTTCGTATGGTTAATGCGGACATATGATGACACGTGAAGGGGCTCAGTCAACTCAGAGGCAAGAAAAAAATGAGAACTTTCTTTTCACTGAGTAGAAGGTGCCCACAGACACCTGACTTCATGCCATGGACCAAGCCATAGTCTTCCCCGCAGCAGGAAGGAGTCGGCCATCAGCGCCCTCCAGCTCATGTGCCTCCGCCCTGCACTCCATGCGTGTGCCTTGCATGCCGTCTGCCGTGGTCCCCAACAGTCGATGGCGAGGAACGGTGACCCAGTGATACTTCGTACAGGAAACTGCGACTGGGAAAGATTGTATGTGATGCTGAAGGACCTAAGATGCAGGAAGTTATTTATTCGAATTATGAAAACTTTGGTTACTGGGATGGAATCACGTTGGCGGAATAACTGTGCGTCGGACTTGAATATAAATCGATAAATGCCCGCGTCACTCGGAGTGTGTTTAGTCCTTCACTGATTATGACGCCGATGCCCCCTTCTCATGCCTGTCTTGACTTTAAGGCCGCCTTTCGTAGCTTTGGGCGGTACCGAAGGCATTGAAGACACTGGGTAAAGTGAGCTCAGAGAGAAGAGGGTCTGAGCACACAGCACCGATCTTTAAAAAGGAACGTGACTAATTTCTACTCGGGTACCCCTGACAATATTGAAAAGATGCTTGCCAGCGTGACTACCCGCAAAGGTAATTTACACGCATGAGACGCTGTCTCTGTGAATAAGCTCTGAACGCAATGGGTATTAAAAGTTGTGTTTTTCACTTCGAGGAATGCCATGGTCCCCCCTAATCTCTTCTTGTATTAAATGTAATTTTGCAGCCACCTAACGACGACACTGGTAACAGGTGCTCGCATCGAGAAGCACGTGTGCCTTATGAGAGGGTATGTTGACCAGAGAGTGCATTTTGCATCAAAGGGACATCAACGAATTTGGAAATCGGACTGATTAAAATTAGTTCAGAAGTTCCCAAATCTTCCAGGCTCACCAAGAGCATGTCTGGGTCCTAGTGAAAAAAGCGATTCAGGATTCACGTTGATGTGTGACAAGGTGAGGCCTGGCTCCAGCAGATCTCCGCGATTTGTGAGCATCGTGAGGCCATCTGGGTTCCGCATCTGCAGATTCAACCAATCGCAGATCAAAAATGTTTGGGAAAAAAATGTTCCATTGTCGCTGACATGCATTATGTCGTTAGGCCTACGGTTGCATCTGTTCTGAGTATGTACAGACTTTTTGTCTTGTCATTATTCCCTGGACAATACAGAATACCAACTACTCACACGGCATTCACACTGCATTAGGCATTATAACGAATCTAGAGATGGTTTAAAGTGTCCGGGAGGATGTGCGTCGCTTATATGCAAATACTGTGCCGTTTCATGTAAAAGACCTGAACATCTAAGGACTTCGATGTCCTCGGGGGTCCTGGAACCAGTCCCCCAAGGACACCGAGGGACGACTGTGATTGCAATTGTCTGGCATGTCTTGGGCAAACTTGCTTTTCTCATTCATTCAGCATATTTGAACTCTCCAAGGTTTTTGTTCAGAAAATTCATATATTCAACTACCAGAAAGAATGAGATATGTGGGTTCATTTTTTGAAACTTTTCTAATTTTCATATTTTAAGGTTTTAGACTAAATGTAAATTTTCTGGTCTCTTACCTTATGCTTTAATGAATGTTTTTCATGAGGAACAAGTTGAAATGAAAACATTTTGACATGTTGGGTTAAATAAAACACATAATTACATTTCATTCTACTTTTTAATGTGACCACTCAAAAATTTTAAGTTACGTTTGTACCTCAGATTACATTTCCTCTGGACACTGCTTCTTCAGATAGTCCTAGAAACTCGAGCCTTGTTTCCTCTGCATTTCTCCTAATGAACCAGTAGGTAGGTAGCTACTGCCCAGATAATTGGTTGCCACTGTCCTGTGAATTCAGGTATTTCAGGAAGCTGGCGATGGTGTTCCAGAGGCAGGAAGATGTCCACTCATCACTTCATCCCAGAAAACGGTCCCATCTGTGACTGGCAGCCGTGGCTGGGGTGAAAGAACACAGATCGAAATCACCCTGGGCAACTTTATGTGGGCTTGCAATCAGTGATTGTTTACGTTCATTAAAAGCAGGCGTGCTCAGGGGATTCATGGGGTTCATTTTCAGTAATAGTTTAATTCACAATTATTACGATCTGCAGTTTTAATTAAAAGTCTCTTGCGCTGGTGCGTAGGCCTCCTGGTCAGGAGTGATCAACTAAACAGGGATAAAAAAATGGTTCAGTTTACTAATGGAACAGGCAGAGTGTAACTATAGTTTCGAATGATAGAATCTTGAAAATTATTGCTGTGTGCTATGTTCATTAATTATGATTGTTGTAGGTGTTCTCATAAAGAGACAGTCTTGTACGTAATTTCTTAGAGTTAGGGTAGCATCTTGAGAGAAAATACTGAACTTTGTATATAGATATTCTACTACAAGATTAGACTCATTTAGTCTTAGTTTTGACAACTTAATACGCTGTTTCGAATACCCATTTTTCAAATTAGCTATATTGTAAATAATGTATAGTACGAGTCCAAATCTGTACTCACAGTTTATTTAACATTCATCGATTCTTAGAACTTTAAAGTTTCATGCTCATCTAACAACGTTTTGGGAGCTTCGTTCAATGTCATGGGTGTTTATTTCCCGAAAGCAATACACTTCATAAAGTAAATTAAAAAAAATTAAATTCAACTAGCATGGTAAATGCAAACTGTGTATACTATTTATCTGGAGAAAAGAAGATTAACTACGAGAGACAAACCTTATAATAACACTCATACTTTCTATGTCTTTCATGGTATTCTAACATTTAACAAAAACTGAAAAAAAAACCAAAAGAATAGCCAAACATAAAATATTTTTTAACTAAAATTAATTTGCAATTCCCAATATTCTTATGGAGATATATTATTTTTTCTTTGTGCTCCCAATTTCATTATGTAAGTACCAGATTTGCAAAAATAATCGGGACTTGGGACTTCTACTTCTGATGGTAACATCTTTTATTTCTGATTTATTTATCTGAACTCTTTTTCTCTCTCGGAGAATCTAGCTTAAAGCGTGTCGATTTTGTTTATCTCTTCAAAGAATCAGCTCTCAGTTTCACTGATCTACTCTCCTGTCGTCTGAGTCTCTACCGTATTCATTTCTGCTCTGATCTTGGTTATTTTCTTCTTTCTGCTAACTTTCGACATCGGTTATTTTTTCTGTTTCTATTTTCTATAAAGTTAGGTCATGTGCGGCTTTTTTGTTTCTTGAGATAGGCATTTATTGCTCTAAACTTCCCTCTTGGAACTGCTTTAGCTGCGCCCCACACATTGTGCTATGCTATATTTTCATTTTCACTTGTCTCAAGGTATTTTTTAATTTCTATTTTGATTTCTCCTTTAACCCACTGGTTGTTCAGAAGAAAGTTGGTTAACTTCTACATATTTTTATATTTTCAAGTTTTCTTTGTGTAATTAAATTCTAATTTTATATCATTGTGGTCAGAAAAGATGTTTAATATAATTTCCATCCTCTTAAATTTATTAAGACTTTTTTTTCTCCTAACATATAATCTATCCTGGAAAATGTTCCATGTGCTCTTGACAAGAAAGTATATTCTATTGCTTTTGGATGAAATAGTCTGTATATCTGTTAAGTTCATTTGATCTTACATGTAGTTCAAGGTCAATGTTTTCTTATCGATTTTCTGTCTCGATTGATGTAAGTGAGGGATTAAAGTCTACTATTATTGTATTGCTGTCTACTCTCTCCTTTTAGGTGTGTTAATATTGCTTCATATATTTAGGTGCTTCTACGTTAAGTGCATAAGTATTTACAAATATCATAGCCTAAGCCCTTTATTATCAACACCCATCTTTAAAACAAAAGTCTTTGTTTTAAAGTCAGTTTTGTCTGATATACATACAGATACTCCAGCTTACTTTTGGTTTTCATTTTCACGGTATATCTTTTCCCCATCCTCTCCCTTTCAGTCTGGGTGTCCTTACATGTAAAGTGAATTTCTCGTAAGCAGCGTATAAAGTAGTCCCCTCTTACCTGTGGGGACATGTTCCACGACTCCTAGTGGATGCTTTTAACCGCAGATAGTACCAAACCCTAATCAACTACATCAGCCCTGCAAATGTGGCTGCGGTGCCTCCATCGGCAGACACAGCTTCTCCAGTAACGTGTCTTGGGTCCTTTTGGCTTCATCTGATTTGGAACTCTCTGTGCCTCCTGGATCTCGATGTCTGTTTCCTTTCTCGGGAGAGGGAATTTTTATGCCATTATTTCTTCAGACAAGATCTCTACCATTTCTCTTTCTCTTCTCTTTCCGCTATTGTGGCTTATAGGGGAGAAAACAGACACAGAGAGGTTGTCACTCGTACGAGGCCACCCACCGGTCACCTGGGCTGGACGGTGCTAACTCCTGCATTCGAAGCTGCTGAGCTCTGCTTATTCCTGATAGAAAATCATAATACGTTTACCTTGCACAAAAACAAACCAATACCTCCTATATTCAAGAATTTTTGTTTTAGCATATCGGCTTAATGAGTCTGTTTGAGAGTGAGTTTCTCGTAAGCTGGGTAACAACTCAAAAGCTCCCGATATTTTATTGTTATAAAAACTGCTTCTTTAACATAAGCAGAATCTTAACTTTTAATTTGTTAAGGAAGATAGACACGCAGAAAGTCAACCCCAATTGGATAAAATTGTTCAGGCTTAAGTTATATGCGAAAGAGACAAAGGCACGGCCTTTCGTCATCACATGGGAAACTGGACCTTTCTACCAGAGCAGCACTGAGTCTGGCTCTGCCAGAACCTGGGTTACGATGAAGCCCAGCGGCTGCGATGCCCCACGCGGCCTTAGAAACCGAGTCCACAGACGTGTCTCTTCTTGGCAGACTGATGACTACGACAAAGGCATTTTAACTGTTATTTAAAGTGATAAAAAAAAATAACTTGGGAAATTTCGCATTGGATCTAGAGGCAACTTGAAATTTTCCACGCTGTGCTTTGTGTCTTCTGTGTGCTGGAGAAGAGGTGTGGCAGCCTGGGTGTGTTAGGGGACGCGGCAGAAGGAAGACAGAATGCGAAGCCACTGCCACGAAACGCAGACGGAGCTCGTGTGTGCTGGAGAACGTTCCAGATTTTTAAAATGGGAATGATTATTTTCCAATCATTGAGTGTCTATCAAATGCTCAAATGAGGATCCATTAGACTTCTTCGGCTTTAAAAATTGTATTTTCCTATCCCTCAAGGAACAGAAAAAGGAAAGACATGGTTTGTAGAAGTTTAAAAGCAGCATAAAAAGGGATACTTTACCATTTTAGTGCTAGAGTCAACCCATAAATGTTATCTTGGATAAAATTTTATTTCATTACATGTCGTTATGAGATTAATAAAAAGAATTCTTCCATCTCTTGGCATGGGATCATATAATACATAGAGTAGTGATAACACGATAATAATATCGATGCCAGTGAAATTATTGAGAGCTTACTAGATGCAGGAAGAGTCTCACATGTGTTACTTATTTAATTCTTCCAAAAGCTAGATAAGGTCAATAGTAGTATGGACTATGAAGGCTAATTAGTGAGCTGCTCAGTGAAAGGCCAGAAGCAGGGAATCTAACTCGGACAATAGTTGTAGCAGACAGGAGTAGCTTTACTTAGATACCTTCTATCTGAAGACGTCCACGACGAGAAAGGTTATGATTTTTCGTATGTGGACTATTGGGAAGCAAACTGCGAAAGTCTTCATGACAGGTAGAAGCAGACGCTGCCATACTACGTTCAAGCATCACAGAAGGGCTCAGATAAGAAAAGCAATTTTATTTTAAGTCAAAGCTATTCTCTGACAGACGCTGGGAAAGCATATTTAAGTGTTATAAAACCAACTGCTCCTATTTGAGATTGGTATTTAAGGATATATAGAAAAAAAACCCCCTCTGAATTATATTTTCAGTCTTGGTAACGATTGAGAATTAGTCATAAGAGTCAAATTTAAACAATAAAGAATTAATTTTCTTTGGATACACAGATCCAAATGGGAAGGCTGGCATGGGTTTATGCCATCAAGGATCAAAATTTGTCATCTGTGTTCACCACCCAAAGTCAAATCTCCTTCTGTCGCAATATATTGGGCCCCATTAACCCTTACCTACCTTGCGCCCCCTCTTTTACGATACAATATACAGATGACGTAGTATTGAATTGTACACTTGAAACAGATTGTGTTAGCCAATATCACCCCAATAAATTTAATTTAAAAAGTTGTCATCTGGTGGTGACTTAGAAGTGTCGGCACACGACACCAGAGTAAAGAAATAATTGCCACAGTGTCTTTCCAAGGTACCTCATGTAAACTGAGGATCCCATGAGAGTGGGTGAAACTTGATTTGATGGGAGAGGGTGGGAGAAATCCCTGTCATCAACAATAACAGCGCCTGATAGGGTTATCGTAAGAATAAATGAGTTACTATCTATAGTATTTTGCACAGTTCCTGGCCCACTGTGTGCTTGTGATAGTCTCCAATGTCACTAAATTCTCTGATATCACTAACAGGAATTTCTTTCCAGATATATCTCCTCGGGCAAGGGAAACAAAAGAAAAAATAAACAAATGGGACTACATCAAACTAAAAAGTTTTTGTACAGCAAAGGAAACCATCAATAAAACAAAAAGACAACTGACTGATTGGGAGAAGATGTTTGTTAATGATACATCTGATAAGAGGTTAATATCCAAAATATATAAAGAACTCATACAACTCAACAACAAAAAAAACAAATAATCCAATTAAAAAATGGGCAGAAGATCTGAACAGATACTTCTCCAAAGAGAAAATGCAGATGGCTAACAGACACATGAAAAGGTGCTCAAGGTCGCTAGTCATCAGAGAAATGCAAATTAAAACCACAATGAGATATATCACCTCACACTTGTCAGAATGGCTATCATCAATAAATCAAAAAACAGCAAATGTTGGCTTGGATGCGGAGAAAAGGGAACCCTCATATATTGTTGGTGGGATTGCAAATTGATACAGCTGCTATGGAAAACAGTATGGAGGTTCCTCAAACATTTAAAAATGGATCTACCTTTTGATCCAGTAATTGCACTTCTGGGTATTTATCCAAAGAAGACCAGAACAATAATTCATAAAGATCTATGCACTCCAATATTCACGGCAGCACAATTTACAATAGCCAAGATATGGAAGCAACCTAAATGCCCATCAACAGAAGATTAGATAAAGAAATTATGGTTCATATATACAATGGAATATTACTCAGCCATTAAAAAAAAAATGAAAGCTACCATTTTCAATGACATGGATGGACCTAGAGGTCATTATGCCGAGTAAAATAAATCAGACAGAGAAAGATAAATACCATATGATTTCACTCATATGCGGTATCTAAGGAACAAAAAGAAAAAACTCATCAAAAACAGACTCACAAATACAATGGACAATTTGGTGACGGACAGAGGGAAGGGGGGTTGGGAGGCTGGGAGAATGGGGTGAGGGTTAAAGAAGTACAAATTAGTAGTTGATAGTTGGGCACGGGGATGGGGAGCACGGCATAGGGAAAGCAGTCAGCATTAATACGATGGCCAAGTGGAGGGCCAGGGGAGGGAGGGATCAATTGGGGACATTGTTTTATGAACATTATAGATGTCTAACCAATGCACTGTGTACTTGAAACTAATTTAAATAAATAAATTAAAATTAAAAAGATAAAACAAAATACTCTACCGAAGAGAGTCCGAGTGCCCTGAAGACACAGAAATCCCTTTGGTTTTCTCCGGGGCTGTCGAGTGGTGATTTGACATTGAGACGGAGGGGAGCGGCAGAGCTGGCCCCGGGATCAGGAAACGAGGTCCGTTTCACGCAGTGTCTGCCAACCAAGGCTTGGTTTTTCCCTTTGCAGAAATAAGTTAATTATTTTTTTTTAAAAAAGCCTAGAATTTCCTTTTTTTTTGGAGGGGAGGCATCTTAAGTTTAACTTTAGACTCAACCTCAGTGACCCCCAAACTTCTATCACTTCCATACTCAGCCTCTCCAGATGTAACCCCATTTTCCAGGTCTTTCTAACACAGCATTTTGTCAAGATATGTACAACATGTAATATCATTAAAAATAAATAAAATCGGAAAATAAAAAAAGATAAATGAATATTTTTTACCTCTAAATATAAAATGTCAATGCAGGTGCTCGTAAAAGCTATGTATGTATCCTTTTACCAATAGCTCTAATTGAGCAGAATGTCACAAAGTCACTTTCGCTGGGAAACCTCTTAACTCCGTGACCTTCGACAGTGTAGAGTCATCCACAGCGCTGTTAAATTTAAAAATCTTGCCCGGGTCATTTGTAATTGGTAAGTCCTTCAGAGGGCCTGTAGGAAAATCAAAATGAGTCATTTATATTCTGAATTCACATTCTAAGAGTAATTTTAAAACAATATACTTAAACACCCCAACTTAGTTTAATTGTAGTTTTTTTCAATAACAATTCTTTAAAATCATGAGTGAATACTTTTATTTGATTATGAGTTGAATCATATTTTAAAGGCTCACAAAACACTAAAAAAGACACACCTTGAAATAATTTATTCCAAGAGCATAAAATATTGACTCAAAACTTAATATATTAAAGAGAAAAAAAGTTACATAAAATTTAACATTAAAATACCAGTTTTTACGCAGGTCATTAATATTATGAAATAATTGAACAGCTTTTTATGTGCGTTTGATATAATTTATTATATTTGCACAGCAAAAGTGATCTAAATTTATGATATGCTTAACTGGTGAGAATTCTAACACGAATAATAGACACAGCAGATATTGAAATATCTAAAATTCGCTTGTTTTAAATTGATTCATGTGATTTTATTTAAAATGGCACATCCGTTTCTGATGCGTATTTTGTTTTTTGTAGACTTTTTTTTTTTTTCCCCCCCAGTAATGTGCTTTAATTTCAGATGGTGTGCTGTTTGGCATTTGCTTCTGAAAAATGAGATTCCAGCCGGCTCCTTCGAAGTTTTATAAAATGTCACCAAGATAATATTATGGCTTCCATGTCAAATACTAATATTTTGAATTTTCTTGCATTAATTATCACTCGAAAGCAAAACTGGCGGGTGCGTGTCTTAGGAATTCGCATTCCCACGTATTTCCGCCTTTTCCTCATTCTGCTTTGTTTCTGTTTTTCTATTTCTGCCGGGTATTTCTGCTCTGAACAGTTTAAGATGCCGTCTGTCTGGCAGGCAGTTGTGATACGGCCTGTGACATATCCATGAAAATACAGGGGACACTCCCAGGAGTGCTGAAACCGAGACACACACGTGCTGCCGGCATCTGGGAGGACCCCCGCCCCCTGAGGGGCTGCCGACACCCCGCCGAAGGACGTCCTCATTGGGGGACGACCCCACTGGGTGGCTCATGCACGCCTATTCAGACATGAGTGGCCAATGCTCTAACAGTGAGTAGGGGTTTGAAATGCGTCATCTCGGGTCATGCCCATGACAATCCTGCCACCTAGGTGCAAATAGAATTCCCGTTTTGTGGATCAAAACCCCTGAGATTTAGACTGTTTAAGTGGTTTTCCCCAGGTCTCAGGAGCTGGAGGTGGGAGGTCTGGCCTTTAAACCGCAGGTGTCACTCAGCTTCAAGGCTCTGCTCATCATTCTCTCTCTCGTCCTCAGGAGGCAGTTCTGGGGGCAGCTTGTCCTTTCCTCAGACAGAGAGTTCACGCTCCGAGTCTGCTGGACGCCAGCGCCGTGGGAAGCCCCCAGCCTCCTGCTCGGGTCCCGCGCCCTGCGGAGGGCTTCTCTGCACTGGACCGTCGTGGCGACTGCTGGTCAGGCACTGAGGCTGCGAAAGGGAACTTGGTCACTCCTTTCCCCCGACGGTTCCTCCATTGTTTTGTGGTCTC
>NW_011889047.1:325198-327770 GCF_000151845.1 Pteropus vampyrus
ATAGAATTCCCGTTTTGTGGATCAAAACCCCTGAGATTTAGACTGTTTAAGTGGTTTTCCCCAGGTCTCAGGAGCTGGAGGTGGGAGGTCTGGCCTTTAAACCGCAGGTGTCACTCAGCTTCAAGGCTCTGCTCATCATTCTCTCTCTCGTCCTCAGGAGGCAGTTCTGGGGGCAGCTTGTCCTTTCCTCAGACAGAGAGTTCACGCTCCGAGTCTGCTGGACGCCAGCGCCGTGGGAAGCCCCCAGCCTCCTGCTCGGGTCCCGCGCCCTGCGGAGGGCTTCTCTGCACTGGACCGTCGTGGCGACTGCTGGTCAGGCACTGAGGCTGCGAAAGGGAACTTGGTCACTCCTTTCCCCCGACGGTTCCTCCATTGTTTTGTGGTCTCAATTTTTTATCCTTTCCCTTGGTTTATCTTCAATAGATTCTCCGGGAATGACATCTTTATCGACTATTTCTGACCCCAAGCATACCCCAGAGAAAATTTCCTGTCACCTCAGAGGTATGATAACGGGACGGTGTCAGCGTTTTTTCTTTCCATGGGAGAGAAGCTCATGCAGTTCGTTTGTCTGGGTGTTTATTAACATTTTTGTTGTTGTTGTTGTCTCCCTTAGAAATTATAAAGTATGACAGAATGAGAAGAAACACAACTTTTTTCCCATTCAGATAACGATTGAACCCTGAAGTTGTTTCTCTTGCATTTTTCATCTTTGAAGTGTATTTTCCTATAATTTATGCTCTGGATTTCTTGGGAAAAACTCTTATCCTTACATGGAATCTCTGTTCTCTTTTATCTTAAACCGCGAGAAATCTGCACAAACTCTCTCGCAGTACCAGCGGTGTTCTCCAAACTCTATCTTGCTCCTAAATGCCTTTTATTTGGGCCGTAATTCACATTTTTGTTTCTTATCTATTTCCCTCTCCATCTCGGGTATCATGCCCTACTGTTTTGACACTTGGTTAGGCTTTGAGTTTAAATAAATTAATTTTTAGTTTTCAATCACACTGTATGAATTCGAGCTCCTTCCAGAAGCGGATTCCGAGACATGCATCGGTGTCCAAGAAGCCGCTTTGTGAAGTGACATGCGGGAGCGAGATGGGTAAGGGCCGGCGGCCCTGTGGACAGCTCGCCCTAACTGCAGGCGGCGGGGCCCCGTGCCTCGGAGTTGTCACGTGAGAGGAAAGGACCTGGGTTAGTGCCCTGGCACTTTGGTCTGTCACAGGGTAGGCAAAATGACTTCAGCATTAGAGGGAGGCTGGTGCAGCGAGATGCCATGCTGCCTTGGTCAGGGTGCGGGGGAGGTGACAATGTCAGCCGCGACCCTCGCGGGAAGGCCAGCTCTTCCATGGGGCCGGCCCATACGAGATTTCCCTGGAAATGCCGCCCCTGCGTGCAAGTTTATTATGAAATTAAAACGTAGGATGAGATAGGATTCCAGCTGTGCTAAAACTCTGAAGATAACGGGGTTCATTACTGGTGTCGTGATACCATTCTTCTTTCTCCTGTGCTTCCCATGGGGCACATTTTATATCTTAAAAGCATCCTGACCATGAAGAAAGTGCACATACCAGTGAATTTCCAGAAATTAGACACACCCATGTCACTAGCATCCGGATAAGAAAAACAACCACTAACTACCTTCCAGAAGTTTCTCTCTCTTCCTCTCCAGACTGCACCTCCCTCCCTCCAGGGGTGACCAGCCTGGTCCTTACCCCTGCCAGCATCGGCTAGTCAGGCCTGATTCATTACTTTACATCAACGGTCCGCAGTAAGTACCCTTTGGAGTCCGACTCTTTAACGTCATGATTTAGTCATACGGTTGCAAGTAGCTGCATATTGTTTATTTCCAATCCCGCGTAATGTTCCAATAAGCGCACACATCACCATCTCTTTACCTGGTTTCTGGGCGGTGACCCTTTGGGGAGTCGCTCGTTTGGGGCTACGACAAGAAGTATTTCTGTGCACGTTCTAGTTCACGGCTTTCGGCGAACGTAACGTGGGTGCAATTTCTGTAGGGTGGAGAGAACTTGGAGCGGAATGGCCGGGAGGTGGTGTGGTCGTTAGAGTACGGTGCACGAAACTGCTGGGTGCCGTTCCACAGCGGCTGCGTCAGCTGACGCTCTTACAAGAACATTCCGGTCACTCCACGGTGTCGCCGACACGACTATTTGCCTGGTTTTCACGCAGCCGTTCTGCTGGGTACGCAGTGGTATGGCCTTGTGGCTTTAATGTTCATTTCCATGCTGACTGAAAAGCAGAGCATCTTTTCCTTTGCTCAGTGGTTGTTCGGCCATCTGATTTGGTGAAGAGTTTCTTTAATTCTGTTATGCGTTTTTCTTTCCGGGCTGCTTGCATTTTATTTTTAAAAATCGATTTGTAGGATTTCTCCATATATTCTGTATCTGAGTCCTTTGCCAGGTCATATTCACAACATATGTTGTGAATATGACCTGCCTTTCACTCTCTTAATGGTGTCTTTTAATGAACAGAGCTTCTTAATTTTAACATAGAAAATTTTATCAATTTTTTCTTCTATCATTAGTATACCGTTTAAGAAACCTTTTCCTAGTTC
>NW_011889047.1:332267-346638 GCF_000151845.1 Pteropus vampyrus
TTTTCAGTGGATTCATACGAAGTGGCATCTGCCTTCGTAGACCCAAGGACCGTGCGTGTTCGTCCTGTGTTTAGTATGAGCTGCTCTGGGACAAGGTCACCTTTTTGGCCCACGCACCAGTTAGGGGCGACCCGTTCAGGGCTCTGTCCCTTCTCTTCGTGAGCCCAAAACAGGCAATGGGAGGGGCGCAGAGCCACGGCCCAGCCTTGGCAGTGCCGCGGACAAGGGAGGTGGCTCTTCCCACAGCGCAGTCACACAGGACAGTGAGACAGCACTACATTAGAAAGGAGGCTGTGATGGGGGGCCAGGCAGGCAGGAGCACTTCCTGGCTCCAGGGCCCCAGCCAAGCTCCGGACAGGGGGCAAGTAGCTTGTTTGCTGGGCTCCGAGCAGGGTGGCCTGCTGCCAAATCGCCTGCCAGGGTTTGGAGAGGCCACCAGAGCCCCATCCCCTCCTAACGGGGGTGCTTGTCTTTGGGAACCCCTTTCGGTCCCACTGCTGGGGTCTCCGGGGCATGAGAATCTCCAGTCCTGGAAGAGGAATGAGGCACGCTGTCCCCGACTCTGTGAGGCCGGCTTTCCCCAGCGCAGGGTGGCTTTGTTTTAGCCCAGAGATTGTCTTTGGTCCAAGCCAAGGGAACAAAAGCTGATTATCTCACCTTTAAATAGAAGGATTTTAGCAGACACAGTGAAGCGTGAGGGGACAGGGAGGGGAGGCAGCCAGGGTGTCCCTCCAAGTGTCCCCAGGCACCCGGCCAGGGAGGAAGCCCGGGGAAGAGCATATGGGCGCACGAGGTCCCTACCGCCAACCCCGAGGACACTCTCCATGGCTGCAGGTGTCTGTGGGAACAGAGACCAGGACGAAACAGCATGTGAACCACCCATGAGAAGCAGCCCCACGTCCCCAGCGACGGCTTCCGTGCTCTGCGTCGGTGACGTTGTCCAGACAGGTTTGCTCAGGGTAGTTTTTCTCCCGTCTTCATAATCTGACGCCGAGCTGTGAGCTCTCTGTCACGAAGGCGCGGGGCGTGCTGGACGGGGTCTGGATCTCGGTGTGTCGGAGGGACACACGTCACCAGTGGGGACGCCCGGGGACCCTCAGAGCCAGGCAGCAGCCAGGCGTCTGCTCTGCCGTGATGCCTGCCAACTGTTCCTCCAACTCCAAACTTCGGCCTCATTTAGTTAGTAAAACCTTTAAAAGAAGACTGTCTTTTGTGATATTGGAAGAGTCACTTCTTCGTGGTTCTGGTTTTCTTCCTGGAAGATGTAATTGACGAACTCTTCTTATTTACAAAGGTAAGAATAGTCTATAGATATAGATAGGAACATATATACACACACACATATACACAAAACACAAAACAGTGGGGGGCGGAGAGAGAGAGAGAGAGAGAGAGAAAGAGAGAGAGAGAGAGAGAGAGAGAAACATAGATAGATAGGTAAATAAATAGACACATACTTGGCTTCCAAATTATGATTGGAACCATATAAATTTGTCCTATCTGTATTTTAATAATTGTCAGCCTTCACTGAGGATTACATTTTAGGCATCGCTTTTAAATACGTCACCTGCTTTCATCCATATTGCGTTCCTAATATGAAGGTATTATAATTCTCATTTTGTAGGTAGGGATTTGAAACCCTAGAAGACTATAACGCATCTTACCCATGTCTGTAGAGTAAGTTGTTGTCTTGAGATTCAAATTCTGAGACTCCAAAGCCCACTTGCTCACCGTACTACAATTACAGGGACAATTCCCGTTTGTCATCGGCACCCAGTGTTTGCACAGCTTGTCTCTGCGAGGGGCCGACAGAGGCCCATGATGCACAACTTTATTAGCCCGTAATGTTTTCTTGTTTCCTGCCCATATCACAGCAAAAAACAAGAGCATCTCTGGCTTGGGCTAGACTGTAAGTTTGCGCAGTGATCAGGGACCCAAGGGGCCGTATAGGTCAACTGAGCAAACGGGGAGGGGGAAGGTGGACTTTTTCTGTCTCAGAGGTGGCACTCACGCTGTTCTTCAGGAATCTCTGTCTTGGGTGATCGAGTCCCTTCTGTTGGAATCCCAGGCTCTGTGCCCGCTGTGGACAGATCTCTACCAAACAGGGGAGGGTCGACTTTGAAGCTTGGATGCTTGGTAAGTGATTTAAAAACTAACGAGCGCCCAGAAACCCCTCAGCAAGTTCAGCGAAAGTCCATGCTGTGATGACACCTGCAGACGTGATGAGCTCAGCTCTCTGATGACACGCCGCAGTAAATGGAAAAAAAGCTCTTGGGTTTCAACAGCATTTCAGCCCTTTTCACATTTTCGCGAGTGACTGTGCACCATCGAACTTTTAACGATGCTTTGTTTATTTTATGGACAAGGCATTAAATTCAAATTCCATCTTGGATGAGATTTACTCAGTTCACATCTCACTGCGGGAATATCTCATTATCAAAACTCACATTTCTAATGCAGGTGAATGACCCAAACCTTAATGGAAGGTTAAAAAAGGTTCAGTTGATTCTGAAATCCAAAAATATCCTGTGTCAAAGTTATTTTTGATCTTATATATTTCTCATTGCTGGACAGTTTGGGGAAAGGTTCTGAAAAGTATTAACGCGTGTGTGTACATTTCTGAAAGTAATAAAATTGATAAACAATCCCCGTTCAGCCCCAAGCTATAATTTGCTATTTCCCTGTTGATTACTGACATCGCATTTTCAATGAAACTTCTTCTTGCGTCACATGGGATACAAATGGTGTGTCCGGGCTCTGCTGGAAATTCTTGCAAACCCCCACTAGCACAGAATCTCAGATCGGGTCGTCCGTAATTCCCTCCCCGTTTCCTCGCTAGCTGGTTATGGATTTTCGAGAAGAAGTAAAATCTGTATGGTAGTAGAAAATCTTTCTTTGCTATTAATTTGAAAGAAAATTATATCACTCTTTCTTTTCTTCTCTTGAGCTTCAGATAAGCATGTTGCAGCACTTTTAAAAGTTCAGAAGGCATCCTCTTAATGGGCGGTCTACAGTTCTTGCAGGCATTTTACACATGAGCAGAAGATTTTTAACCGTCATCCTCTTGTGTTCCTCCTCATCTGAGGGTAGGGTTTGCTATTTCTGAGACTATAATGTTCTAATAGATAAAACTAAAAGGTAGTTTTTAAAAAATAATAATAAATAGGATTTTTAATCTGAATGGATTAAAGTACGTTGGATTTAAAAAGAAAGTTAAAAATTATCACTTAGACCTGCTGTGGCCGCGGCAGTGCAGGAGTGGAGCGGGCAGGAGCTGGCGCAGACCATGCGGGACAGGGCAGGCCCGCGGCGAGGGGCCTCCCGCCACACGTCATTCGACTCTTGGTCTAAGTGACACAGGACGCCACCAGAGGGCTTCGAGAAGAGACACACTCCAAACTACAGTGGATCACGACCCTGTTGGGACTCTGCTGCCGATAGACAGACTCTGCGCCCGGGTGGACACCGGGCCCCGGGCGAGGTGGACGTCGCCACGCCCAGACGGGGGACTCGGAGCGCTTGGGCTTCAGAGGAGGAAGCGGAGGGCTGAGAACAGCCCGACTCTGAACGTATTTTGAATGTAAAACTGACAGGGGTCTCTGATGGATAAGACGAGGGACGCGAGGTGCAGAGATGCGAGCACCCGCGGAGGAGCACGTTTCGAGGGGAGGGCGAGCACCTCCGTTCAGGACCCGCAAGGCTGGGCGCAGGACCCGGCAAGGCTGGGCGCAGGACCGGGCCAGGCTGGGCGCAGGACCGGGCAAGGCTGGGCAAGGCTGGGCGCAGGACCGGGCCAGGCTGGGCAAGGCTGGGCGCAGCTGTGGGGCAGAAGGCGCGTGGACTTTACAGGCCTGCAAAGGAATGTGGACTGGACTTAGTGTCGGTGGTCATCAGATCCGGGACGCTGGACGATATCAGCGCGGGCGGAGGGGTGATGGGAGAGCCAAGCCCGAGTCCCCCACATTTCCAATCCCGGAGAAAGAGGATGAACTAGCAAAGAAGGCCAAGAAGAGTAGCCAGAATGACAGGAGAGGGTGCAGGAGGTCGTGGTGTCCCAGCGGCCGCGTTGAGAAAGCATTTCGAGGGACACCGGTGCCTTGACGAAGCCGTTTTGGCGGCGCGGTGTAAGGGCCACGTTGACCTGGGGCGGCTGGCCAACGACCGGACTGGGCGACCCGAGGCAGCTCGGCCAGGTCGTGGGGCTGCAGGCGGAAGGAGAAACAGCAGGAGCTGCACGTGTAGGAGTCAGGGGAGGTGAGTGGAGACAGGAAAAATAGCAGCATTTCATATTTCGGGGGGCGGCGGGAAAGCCCATCGGATAGGGGCGCATCGCTGGAGCATCGTCCTTGCTCAGGTGGGATGGAGTGAGACCCGGTGCTTCCATGGTGGGGTCGCCCTTTGCTAGGCGCCGGGCTGTTGCTCACCCCAAGAACAACAGGAGACAGAATATTTATGCATAGAAAATATGACCACACCAAATGCACACGGTATGGGCTATGCGCCAGGCTTCGCCTACATTAGCTTCTTTGATTGACAACCACTCAGAAAGGGAGATGATGTTATTATGCCTGTTTTACAAATGAGAGGTTAGGTGCAGCCTGAGTAAGTTGACCAAGCCCCCTCCATCTGGGGAAGCAGGGTTTGATCAGGTGGTTATACTGAGTCTAGCCCTCGGTCTAAACTGCCGTAGCTGCTGCCTGTGGGACGAGATGGGCAGATGTGACAGCATGTGGCAGGCTTCCTCTAGTAACTTCCGTCTTTTAACTGAAATGGGAATCAAGGCCACTGGATAAGGGGGGTGCTGGGAGAGCAGGTGAAGGAGGTTTGAGGAGAGAGAATAAGGGACGAACTATTAACCTGGAGAAGCGGGTGAAGGAATGCGTGGGGAATATAATATTATTGCCGGCTATTATTGCAGGACCACCTGAGTTTAACGATCATAGATTTAAAATATCAGTCAGCATAGAGACGCTCCGCCGCAGGTGTGCAGGTGCCGTGGAGGACAATTGGGCTTAATCACGGTTTTGGTTTGATCGAGAATGGAAGGGAATCGAGAGTGAATTCAAGGGTGTGATTATAATAATTGCTTGTGGAATTAAACCTGCGTAAGTAAGAAAGTACACAAGGGATGCGAGACAGGAAGGAGAGGATCCGTGGGCTGTAGGTCCTGTTTGGTAAAAAAAAAAGCGAACACACCAGCCAGCCAGGGCTCCCTTGAGTATAGAGATTGATCTGGGAAACTAGGAGAGCAGGATGTAGGAAATGTAGATGGCCGCTGCCTTCGTGAACATATCTGTGATCTGGCCAAAGGAAAGAGTTGGCTGGAGTATGGTAAAGAAGGTCATCGGAGAAGGGGCCGAGCGACCGAGAGGCTGGGCTGGTAGAAGGATCGTCTAGGCGAACGCTGAAACCACCCGGAATCACTAGGAACCGTGCGGGGGCCAGTGAAGGAGACAGGAACCGAGTTTTCAATGAAGGACACAGAGTGACCCCAGAGTGTGGCAGATGACAGCCACGGAGGTGAGAGGTGGCGTCGTCCGATAACTCGAGATTCAAGGGCTGGAACCTGGGGATCGAAGTCGCCTCTTTGGTCCTTCTGGTGCGTCTCCTCGGTAGCTTTCGTCTGGTAAAGTCCAACTCAGCTAGAAAGGGAACAGTCTCTACCTGGCTCTACTGACCTCTTGGGACAGGACAGTTTATAGGACTCTGATCAATACAACGTGACTCCGCTTCTTACATCGATCGGTGTCGTGGGTGTATCTGATTTCCCCTCCCAATGCAGCCGTCGTTTCTGTCACCAGACCTACTAAGAGCACTTCTTCTTCAAAACTTTTTCATGGCATCTTTCTCGAATACTTCATTATCATGTTAATCAGGCCACAAATGTCCGTTTAGGGGTATCCCTATGAGGAAACCATGATTAGGAACAGGTGACAAAGAATAAAAAACACGAGCGGTTAATTCTCCAATATGAGCCATAAGAATAAATCGTATTATTTGAGAATTTGAGCTCGTCGTAATATGCCGATGGCAAATGGGTTTTATTTTGCATAATCGCTCGTTGGTAGTGTCTGTTGAGCTCTGTGTTGAAAAAGAGTCAGAGGCCAAGTCCGATCTCAACGGGATGGCGCCGTGACGGATCAGCGATGACCGTTACGGCAGCTTATCCTGATCTAATCCAAGGCTTTTGTTTGGACTGGGTGAACCAAAGAGGGAAGCCGACCCAGAGATACTAAGAAAACTGCCAAAGTCACGCTGCAAGTTGGTGGCACAGGAAGGACAAAGGTCTGCCCAGAACTTCACAGGAGTCACAGGGTCATATATTCTCAAAGCCGTGTAGTAAGCAAAAGAAGTTAGGGTAGAAAAGACACTGCATGTGATCAGAGAAACCGGATGCCACCCACGTTCTGCCACTATTTACGACGTGTGATGACGCAGGGTTAATCGCACAGAGTGGAAGTCTTCATATCCATAACGTGAGACGTTTGTGCTAGAACACCTCTGCGATCATTCCCAGTTCTAAAACATTAAACCGAAACAAAGCGAACATGCAAACCATTGAATTAATTTAATCAAGGAGGCCATTGTCGAATGAACTCAAAATGAGTCTGGAGGCTTTGCTAGAAATAAATGATAGAGATTTATTTATTCAAGGGTCTTAGAGTTTGCAGTCTTGGAACACGGCTGGCAAAAACCCAAAAGCGTTCTTAAGAAGAAAGAAAAGTTAAAAGTTCTGATAGTAAAAAGTACATTCTTAAGAATGATCAGTCCTGCATTCTTAAACCTAGAATTGGTCCAGGATGGTTATCAGTCAGATGCCATGTGATCCAGAGGGGGTACCAGGAGGTCTGGTCAAGTTCTATTGGTCTGGATAATGGACGTTAGCTGGATATATATGTGAGTCCTTCAGGGGATAAGTAAAGGGTTATCTGGAGGTTCAGATGTAGACCCGGGCATTGAGACAGGACTGGAAAGTTCAAAAAGTTTCAGTTTTCATGCTAGTTAGAACAAGAATGGAGGCTTTCCTCACGAATCAACCTTCACAATGTTAATAATTTTTGCAACTTGGTTAAAATGACTCTGTTTTATATATTTTCTATCTTCACTCTTTCCACAGATTATATCCCAAGGCAAAAGTAGGTTTTTTTTTTCTTCCTGTGCCCTCACTGCTTCTAGATTAATATTGTCATGTTGCTTTATTTTTCTGTCCCACCTTCCTGTTTTTTTAGAATTAAAAAAAAAAAAAAGGTTATGGAGAGGTCCAGGAGTGGAGAGCGAAGGGAACTTCCTCTGAGACCACGCTGTTTAAGAAACTCTTATTTTTGTATCTCATGAAATCATCTCAGAGAAGAAGACATCATAAATGTTATTATCCCCATTTTACGGATGAAGTTCCAGAGTTTGAGAGAGGCCAGATGACTTGTAAGGACACAATGATTCTAGCAGAAAATCCCCTTCCTATTGCATCGTACTGTTTCACCAAAACATAAACAGAAGACCTGAGTCCCAAGGCCGTTATTACTCTAGAAAAATGTTGTATTTCCTCCTTAAATTCCGGTTATGTCAGTACGTATTTTCCCACGACTACATTGTGTTTTGCATACTGAAATCAAGGAGTCTGGAATATTCATCACCGAAATGCACCTCTTCTTCATAGGAAAATGCTAATGATGACATCTGAGACTTTTCCAGAGCTAGGCTGTGAGCTTTTGCAAGTCACTGTATGGGGGACATTTTCCGAGCAGACTCGCGGGGAGCGCCATCATTATTAGCTTCTGCACCATGGGGGGACCTTTCCAAAGCTTTCCTGCGGGAAACTTGGAGCATGACTCAGTGAGCAAATGCAAATGGTATTTGCTACAAAAACCACAGAATTCCTCTGGGATTCCCTGGGCTATGACAAAACAACTTCGGATTTAAGCAAAGCGAACTGTAGAAGAAAGGTTGCTTCTCGCTCTACACTTCGCTCCAGCAGGAGATAGCTTTACCTTCCCCATTTGCTCCCCATTAAGAAAATAATTGAGGCTAATTTTATTCTGACACATGAACTACATGGCTGTTTGGTTCTCTCTTTGAGTTCTGGGACGCAGGTAGCACCAGGAGCTTCTGAGGCAGTAAACAAGACATTCTCTGACTGTTTTTGGTGGCACGCGCATCAATAAAAGGTCCCTAGGATGGGACAGCAGCCTAGGAAGGAGATTATAATGAGTTCTACCCCAAAGCTGCAGCATCAGAGAAAACTAATTTTAGGTATTATTTCTGGATTCCATTTTTAAGAGCTGGCCGCCTTCCTCACACACATGCTTGAATACACAGGCCTTTTTCTGGAGAGGAAAATGTCCTAACCTCTCAAGATCCACAGACCTTATAAAAAAATGCAAGTTACGAAACGGTTTTGGCAATTCCACTTCTTCATATTAAAATGATTAAAGAAGACAATGTGGGTGATACAAACAAATTTGATTTAACACTTCATGAAGCACGCGGTCTCCACTCTCAAGAGTTCGGAGAACTGTCAAGTAAGGGGAAATGCCTACAAACTTTCTTGGAAAGAGGTAAGTGGGAGACGTCCAGTCAATACCATCTGAGGGGAACTGAGAGGTAAATCCTCTTGAGAGAATGTTCTGGAAACACCGAGTCTGTTTGGAAATCTCGTGTAGCCCTGTGTGGGAGGCCTGTGCTGCCCCCACCCTCTCAGATTCCTGAAGAAATCCTCTCGGGAGATTTCATTACGGGCCCTGACCAGTTAATGATCCCAGGAAGAATCTGTGTCTTTTACATGAGTCTTTGGACAATGCACGCAGAGCTTTTAGTGCAGTGCCTGGCACAAAGCGAACACGGCATGTGAGCGCCTGTTTTGTCATTTGTAACTGTTTTGGGGTCGAGGAAAGTCACGTGGCCACTCACATCTTTCTCTCCCTCAGCGCTGAGCACAGCGTCTCACACCCGGAAGATACGGAAACGGTATGAAACGAACAAATGGATTAATCGCTGTCACCCACTTCCCCAGGCTGTGCCCAGATGTCTCTGCCAGGCCAGCGCATTTCTGGGGTGCTCCCTGAGACTCCCCCTCCCTCACCAGTGTAACTTGACCTTGACCTTTGCTGAAACTGCCTGTAGCAGATTCCAACGTAGCTTTCTTCCCTCGAAGGCAACAGGCTAGGGTCAAGCCATCGTGAACTGTCAGTAAACGGTGAAACAAGCGACCGCCAGCCTTCCTGGGGCTCCTGAGCAGTCCTGGCCTGTGGCTGCTTCCGTTTCTTTTCCTGTGCTTTTGAAACACAAGCTGGTTGCTGGTACTCCGGGCGCCCTCCGCAGGGAAAGCCAGCACTGGCTTCCCGGGCCCAAGCCGAATGCTCCCGTGCCTCGCATGGACCAGTGGCCCTTCCCTTCCCGCGTCCCCGTCCTCCTCCTCACGAGACCGGGGTCAGCGCGGGCAGTCCGCAGGTGCGCAGACCCCCTGCCCAGGACGCTGGCCCAGCCCAGCGTGCGCCTTCCCAGCGTGGAGGCCCAGGGCTCCCCGCTCCCTCGCTTTTGCTTCTTACTTGTCCCTAATATCGGGAGAATAGGCTTTGGGGTCTAACAACAAATTCTAAGTTTGCATTCTGTGTGGAGCCCGGCCAAACGGCCAATGGAGAATGCAGCATGGTGGAGACAGCTCCGGCCACCTGCTGCCCCCGCCTTTGTCCTCGGAGATTTCACGGGCGAAAACCTTTCTTTCACCTGCGCGGTCCCTGAGCCAGGGGTGGGGTGGGGTGCAGTGAGGGAGCTCGCGGGGAGCAGCTGTGCTCTGCTCACAGCTGACTCGGACCCGGGGAGGCACTGGCTGGGAAACGTCCTTCAGATTGGGGGTTCGACGGGTGCAGATAACCCACTTTTTGCCACCCAGTGGCGGGCAGCAGCTTGGTGTTGTTACGCACGCGGAACCCCAGGCCCTACCTAGACGGGCAGAGTCAGAACCGGTGTGCCAGCAAGGGTCCACGCACGTTGCATCGGACAAGCACCGAGCCACCTGTCACCAGTGGCTGAGTGGGAACCTAGGGACCTTTGGAGCTTCCAGCATAGTTTGTAAAACACCCTTTGTCTGGGTGTGTGTCAGCCATCACCCATGACAGCCACCGCCCTACCCGTGGTTTTGCTTTCTTGTGTGTCAGTTAACCGAAGTCAATTGTGGTCGGAAAATATTAAATGGAAAATTGTGGAAAATTCATAAAGTTTAAATTGTATACCGTTCTGAGTAACATGACGAAACATGGCGCCAGCCCGCTCCATCCCGCCCGGATGTGAGTCCCCGGTTTGTCCCCCATTTGTCCTCACCGCGTATGCCCCCATCCCAGTTGTCAGATCGACTGTCGGGCATCTCAGAGCTTGTGTCCCGGGCACCCCGATTTTACTGAATAATGGCCCCAGAGCCATTCTCGTTACTTTCATTGCAGTATATCGTTATAATTGTTCTATTATGTTATTAGCTATTGCTGTTAACCTCTGATTGTGCCTAATTTATAAATTAAATTTTATCATGCGTCTGTAAGTACAAGAAAAAAGCATAATATAATAGGGTTTCAGCCGTCCGCTGGAGGGCTGGGAACGCAGCCCCCACAGGCGAGGGAGGGATACCGTGCCATCGTTACAGACACGCCGTGAATAACCGTGAGGTTTGCTACATCTAAATATGGTAAACACCAAGCACCTCCTGGAGTCTCCCATCACCGCCCTGAGGACGTCCACTTCCGATACCATAAACAGGTAAACTGGTCTGATTCTCTGTCCCCACAAAGATGGACGGGCAGGGACAGTCAGCTCTTGCCGAGTGTCCTCACGGAGAACGGGGAGGGGCTCAGCGTGGCACCTCCCCACATCTGGGGGGCGATCGTTAAGAAGCCCAGTGTTCTACAGGTTCTACTGCGGGCGCCGTGTGAGGCCACCTGCAGACTACGAGCGTGGCAGGTTCTGCACAAACCAGAGCAGTTCGTGTTTTGGGATCCTGCAGGAAAATGCCAACCATTGTGACACCGAAGAGCGGGCCACCTGGTCCTGACGGGTTTGTGAGCCTCGGGAGGTCATTTGGTTGCGTCATCTGAGCTCAGGGCCCCTACTCCCGGGCATCGCTGGCAAGATCCAGACACTGGGAGCCCCCGCCCTGACCTGGTGAGTCTCCCTCCAGGAGATAAAAACCTGCGCATGAGGGCTCGGCAGCCCCACCCGCCGCCCAGAATCCAGAGCCATTAACCTCGGCCCTCAACGGTGAGGCCGCATTGACCTTGTAACCGGGGGAGGGAAGTGTCCTTTGCTTACCTAATATTCCCTGTGGCTTCAGGCAAATAAGCCATTCTTCACGGTTGGCCTTAACTTGGCTTAACGTTATCCTGATTTATATAGAACTTCCCGCGACTCCCCTTGAGGTGACTGTGCTTTGGAGCTGTGTGAAGCGATCCATATCTATGCTGTTTCTAATGCATTTGTGAAACCATTTATAAGCTGATTGGGGAGGAAAGGTGGTCTATAAATGCCTGGAAATAATAATGATTGCGATGCTTATGAGTGATGAACGATAACTACGCATCACAGCAGGCAAACGCTGCCTACTCACAAATGCGTTTTCTCCTTTTCTCAAATGCTTTCTGACCAACTGATATTTAATAAAGGAAAACTCCCCCTAGAAAGCTTGATGGCTGATTGCGAAAACTCATCAGCATGGAAACCCCACACTAGCCTAAAAGGGATGACAATTATATTTGCAGCGATGTGTGTGTGCTTCGCCCGTTTTTAAGTTAGCAATCGTTGCAATGCCTGTGGATGTGCTTGGAGTGTATGCTGAGTCCATCCTAACTGTGACATCCGGTTTCGTTTAGAATGCCAGGAACGAAAGGCCATCGTGCCCATGGGTCTTGCAGGGGACAGTCATGGTATTATAGGTATAGTGGACAATTTGGTGACAGACAGAGGGGAAGGGGGTTGGGGGCTGGGAGAATTGGGTCAAGGGTTAAAGAAGTACAAATTAGTCATTGATAGTTGGTCCCGGGGATGGGGAGCACGGCATAGGGAAAGCAGTCAGCATTAATATGATGGCTGGGTGGAGGGCCAGGGGAGGGAGGGAGCAATTGGGGGCATCATATTATGAACTATATAGATGTCTAACCAAAGTACTGTGTACTTGAAACTAATTTAAATACACAAATTTATTTAAAAAAATAAAAACTAACTAAATAAAAAGGTTTTGCTTCCCTTCTGAAACGTGACACTTCCGGTATTCACTTTGCTTTCCCATAGGGCTGGGGGTCAAAACCAGGCGGAAGCGCAAGCCTCGAAAGCAGGTAGGAGCTCAGCGCAGTGGCCTTTGTGGTCCCTGCTCATTGTGCTAATGGTTGGTCTGCCTTGCGGGAGACCTTCCCACTCTTACCTCCATCCTTCCCTCTGCAGGTCCCGTCACTTCCCTGCATGCATAGCTATCCCCCATCCCCACCCTTCCTAAGGTGAGGCATTGCAGAGGAGGAAGGAGGGGGCTGGTTCTCGGGTACACGTTGCTGAAATCTCATGGGAACCACTCAGAGGAAGTGATGTGAAAAGAACGGACGAGTTTCCCACGCTGTAAGTAGGACTTTCAGTTTTCTTTGCCACGGCCCATAATATACGGCTTTTATTCTTACAACCAGTTAGCCAAAAATATGCCCTGTTCAAGGCAACGAGTTTTTTAACTTATATTTTTACCAGAGTATGTTATATTCGTGTGCGCGTATCTCACAGAATTTATAATCTGCCGTAGGTATTTTTTGCCCGTGCGTGTTAAACCGGATTGCATATCCTCCTCACTGTGACTTCAGAGGGACCGCTTTTGAGTTTTATAAATAAAAAGAAATGTATTCCTAAGGCTCAGGGCGCACACACACACACACACACACTCACACACTCACACACATGCACACACACACAACGCACGTACACAGACCGATATCGTTCTTAAACTTCGTAGCTATAAATACAACAGGATTCAGCGTACGCTATTTTATTGCATTACATGAAATTCAAAATTTCGCAAGGAAACCAGAGCGAAATAAAGAAAGCTGGCCACGATGAGGAGCATGTCCCTCCACCCTGCACCTTTGCGAAATTTTGAGATCACCCCTTTCTTTCTTTCTTTGGTCAAGGGCAAGCTATTGAATATCTCTTTTTTTTCCGCTCCGACAGCTAAACTCAGGAGTGGCAATGCCCTTATTCTTTGCTGTGACGTTGGCTCTCAGAGTGACTAACGTAAACGAACATCTGCTCGTCTCCCGTTCCCTATGCACAGCTCACGGCATCGTCCTGTGTCACAGGAGAAAGAAGCATGGGACAGCCACGCCCGAGGAGTGTAAGGACATTCCCCGAGAGCCGCTTATGCTCAGGAGAATTATGCAGTGACATTTCTGTGAGTTATTTCATTTCTTAAATGTCATTATTCTTTAAAAAAATTAATGCAAGTTCATGGGGGAAAAAAAATCACACAAGACAAAAGATACACAATGGAATGTCACCCTGTCCGTCACTGCCCTATCTTTTCCCCAGAGGACCGTTGCTACTTTTTCATCTGCCCTCCGCCGGTGGTCCAGGACACGCACGTGTTTGTCCAGACTAGTGAGGAGTACACGTGTGTGCATTTCCATACTTTATTTTAAACCTAAAAAGTAGCAAACCACATAGACTCTTCTGAACCTCATTCTTTTCACTTAATAATATTATCTTGGACACTGCTTTGCGTTCACCCGCAGACCCACCTCGTTGTTTTGGATGCTCATGTCATCCTCATGAGTTTTGTTAATGTCGATATAGAAGAACTAGACCTCGGGCTGTCTGGGGGCCGCTGAAGCAGCCTGTGGGTTCTCCAGATGGTGCTTGATATGAAGTCAGCAGGGGCGGCTGTTGGACAGAAGGTGGCAGGAAGGGGGCCAGGGACAAAGTGGAAGCCATGAGGATAAAGCGAAAGCACCTCTATTCTTGAGCATTCAGGGGCGTGCCGGATAAGCTGGAGCCCTTGACCGTGGAGCTGAACTCACACCTGGCCAGGAGCCAGGGGCCCTGCCAGGGAAGACGCATTAGGGGCCGTGCACCTGGCTGCAGTGACGCCCACACGTTAGCGAGCGGCGCGCATGTGAGGTGCAAGCTACCTGCCATCATCCACCTTCTAACTCAGGAAGCGCCGTGCCTCCGCCACGCTCGGCCGCACCTTTCTCCTGGCGAGCCCTGAACCAGAGACGTGAGGGGAGCGGACGGGAGCCTAGTTCCAGCTCAGCGGGGCTCCGGGGTCCAAGCTCTACACAAGTCCCCCCGTGGACCGAACCCGAGGATGCTTCCCATCTCTGAGGCTACACGTGGTGCCGGAATGACAGGGTCTGGC
>NW_011889047.1:348648-355828 GCF_000151845.1 Pteropus vampyrus
AGAGATCAATGATGCTCATTGGGCATATGTAAGACTCTCTGGTCAGTGTCATTACATGTGCAGGAAAACAAGGAGCTCAAAGTGAGGATGAAATTAGCTGACGCTTAGTCTCTAGAATCGATGGTATGGTACGTTCAGGTCAGTGCGCCGGGTGGTGTTTAATGGCAGTGCCTATGTCGCTGGAATTGTGACATGTTCCTCCCACCTGAGTCAGTTCATTTGAGAGAAAGTTGCTCATTACCAATTTTTATTTCACAGTAGGGCCACAGGAAATTGGTCATTCGAAGGTAAATCTTGGAGCTTATTCTAAGTTTAAAAAAAAAGGGAGGGGGGAGAGAATGACAGAAATCAGATACTAGGATATGGGCATAATCTAGAGAAAAAAATGTTTGAATGATAGAATCCAGCCATGCCAACCTCCCCTCAGATTCTGAAAACCTCTCTCTGGCTCTGAGACTTGTGTGCTGGGTGAATTTGTGCAGGGAGAAGCACGAAGCAGAAAGACATTTTAGGAGACTTTGAAATTAGTCCAATGAGAGAGAAAATCTTGCCGTAGAAGCAGGAGAGGAAATAAAATAAGATAGAGTTGAGAATCATTAAAAAGAATCAATGTTTAGAACTTAAAAAGAAAACTAAGGTAAAAGGAAGAATGGTATTATCTGAAATTTTAGGCTTTCGCGATGGGGAATAATGGCACATTAAACAGGATGACATCTCCAAGACGTCCTTAGGAGCTGAGGGGAAGGAAGATAATGGATCCCGTTTATAGACTCTTAAGTCAAGATGGTTGTGAATGACGTTTGTAGAAGCATCCTTCAGGAAGCTGGACAGACTGGCTGTTTGGATACTGGAGATGCAGATACACGAAGACCTATTTTTTTTCACAGAGTTGATAGTTACAATCTTGACAGTGTGGAGAGTAAGCTTGATTTTGAAGAGAAAGAGGCTGAGGATAGAACCTTGGAAAAACTCATTCATTTGAGAAACACGTAAACATACCTCACCAAGGGATGGGTACGCAGCTAAGCATTAGAAAAGTCTACATTTCTTAAATGTAGGGTCGGGAGGGGGATCCGGCACACAGGTTAGGGAAACGCCAGAGGAGCAGACACGGCTGTGGGATGGCTGTATGGGTGAAGAGAGGTATCTTTCAAGGGCCTGGCTCGTTTCATCTAAGTTATCAAACTTGCGGGTAAAAAGTCGTTCTTAATATTCTTTTGTTTTCCTTTTAACATCTGTTGGGTCTGTAGTTATGGCCCCTCTTCCATTTCTATTTTTTCTTTCTTCTTTTTTTTCTTTTTCATTATTATTAGTTTCAGTATACAGCACAATGGTCAGGCAGGCATTTATATAAATTTATGAAGTGAGCCCCCTCTTCTGCTTCCGATATTAGTAATTTGTCTTTTTTTTTTTTCACTTGTTCACCTAAATAGAGCCTTATAATTTTATTGATCTTTTTCAAGAAACACCTTTTGGTTTCATTGATTTTTCTCTATTGTTTTCCTGTTCTCATTTCATTGATTTCCACTCTAATTTTGAATATTTGTTTCCTTTGACTTACTTTGGATTTAATTTGTTATTTTTCTAGTTTCCCAAGGTGGATGTTTACATTATTGATTTTTGATCTTTCTTCTCCTCTAATATGTGCACTTGACGTCATTTACATTCCTCTAAGCACTGTTTTTGCTGCATATCACACATTTTGACATATGTATACATGGCATCAAATGCTGAATCTGGGGTCATGACATTGGTGTAAATGTTGGCTCTGTGACTTCTTAACTCTATAGCTCCCCCTGCAACCACAATCATCACAGCCACACGTCCCAAACCACTGTCCCACCAGCCCCGGGTCAACCTCCAGACTGCTCACTGTGTGCCTAGCACTGTGCTATTGGTTCCTCGTTCTTGACCCATACGTGTCTCGCCCTATCTCTTTATAGTAGATGTAATCGCATCCATTCCGCCTGCAGAAACGTACGCAAGACCCTCGCTAGCGGGATGCGGAATTAGGAACTGAAAGCATGTTTGACTCTCTGGAGAATGGATTACTTTGTGGTCGTTCGTTTGTTCGGTAAAGTGGGGGTGATAACTGTGCTTCCGTTTTGCAGACCGCATGGCCGGACTCTCTGTCTTGTGTCTTGTGGACCCTGCCGCTTGTGTCTTCTCAAAGGTCTCAGTCTCTGGATCAATCACATGCTCCTCTCTCTTTGTACAAGCAGCAGTGTTCGCCACATCCTCTCGAACATCTGCTCTCTCTCTCTCTCTCTCTTCCTCTTCACAGGCAAAAGTCTCCAAAGAGCTGTTTCCACTTCTTCCTTTCGCAATCTCTATCTACCTGAGCCAGAGAATATGGCTTTGCTTTGACCACATCATTTGCCACAGATGCTCTTTTCTTTATTTCAATGGTTAGTCTTCCGTGTTTATCGTGTTCGCTGCTGGTAGTTTTAGACACATGGGATGTTTTTTCTTATTTGACGCCAGTCTTTTCCTTGACATTACGTCACAGCTGTTTCCTTCCCATTCTCCTTTTCTGGCTTCTACCCTTGACCGACATTGCCCAGGCTCTCGTGTCTCCCTAGTTATACCCTTGTGCCGGGCGATCCTGTCCACTCTTGTCATTAGTCATCAGCAATGTTTGACACTGCTTAGTCCCCACCCCTGCACTGTGCTGCCCCTCTGAGCTTCAGACCACATCAGGCGATGGCCAGGGGCCGTGTTTACTCGAATTCCTTAGGGGCATCTCAGGGTCTGCCTGGCAAATGGAATCCATCGATTCTCCCTAAAATTATTTCTCCCTTGGTGTCCTTCATTTACATGTATTCCAAGGAAAAGAGAAAGTAACTCAAATCTCTGCTTTTCTTTTTCCCCGAGACTAATCAAGGAAAATATTAACATTGAAGTTTCATCTGGCAAGGATAATTTGTGAAGCAGCAAGCTGGTGAAGCAACAAAAAATAAAATATTTATTGAGCCTGAACTTCATGCTTCAGATTGCTATTTCACGGTTAATGATAATAATAAACATATTCCTGACGACTTTAATTTTTTATTTCAAGAATTTGAACTGTCCTTATAATTATACAAACCAGAAAATTCAGGGCAAAACCGTTGTCAAAATGTATCCGGAGTGTCTTGGATTTCAGAGACACAAACTGACTTGTGTCGTTGGCAATCATTTTCTAGGAAACTCATAAAGGAATTTTTGTTTTATGGCAAAACTCTTACAAAGGCATTCTATAGTTTAAGGAGTTGAGTGTGAGAGGAAATACGAATGAGAAAGGACACACATTGAAAGGAATCAGAATCATCTCTCTTTTCTAAAGGAGATTGAAAGTCTAATATAATTGTTCTTTTTTTTGGAGAGAGATTAACCATTATTCATACAAACCTCATTGAAAGGAATCAGAATCATCTCTCTTTTCTAAAGGAGATTGAAAGTCTAATATAATTGTTCTTTTTTTGGAGAGAGATTAACCATTATTCACACAAACCTCTTAGAGTCTGATATTCTATCGCAACTGTGTTGGTATGTGGGGATAATTCATCAACTTTCATTTAGGGTTAATAAAGTTGTTTGCGTGGGAACAGCTCCAGATGAAATTGGAGAGACAAGATTTTCTAGGTTAAGTTAGCTTAGGAAGATTGCTTGTTAGAAAACATATCAGAAGTGTGTTCAGTGAAACCTTGCTTTTCCTTTCTTTTTTTACTGTTGAAGAAATGAATGCTGTAGGGCCAAGCGCATTCTCTCCATTCATCCATTTACTAGAGTGGTTGATTATATTGATTTTTTTTCCCCTACAAATTTCAATCAAAATAATATGTATTTCTTTTGAATAATATGTATTTTTAAAGTAGTGCTTCATGGTTCTGGCACTGTCCTTAGAACTCAAAGTCTTCCTTTTATCTCCTTGACATGTGTCAGCTACAGCTGTATTAAAACTCTGCATTTTAATCTTTCCGAATTCAATTCTCTTGACGAATTTCTTCTTCCTCCATGCCTGGAGTTCTGACTTCAAAAAAGGCTTTTCATACACAAGAGAGATAAATGCCGGGAGAATTGAAGGAAAGATTGGGTCAAATAACGTCAGAACCCCTTTCTTCCTGCGTTTTGAGATGTGAAATGTGAACCCAAACCAAATCGTAAAGGAAGCCTGGCTCTTGTTCTATCCTCTAGGGGTTCTATGGGAAGAGATGTGCCTCTGAAAAAGAACAGTTCATAAACTGTGTGACTTCGCCATGATATCCAATTTCTTCCAATTTCCCTCCTGTAAATGGAAAACCCTGCGGATCACATGTTGTAGACCGTGCCAGGCTGGAGGTCACGTTGTGAGGATGCCGCGTAAAGCATGACATCTGGGCATCTCAGAGGCGTTTGGAGTTTCTGGGGCTGTTGACCATGAGAGGGACGTGGAAGGGAGAAACCTGTCAGTGCAAACAAACGAGAGAGTTTTCGGGGCAGTCCGTTTTCCATGCAAAGTGCGAAAAAACAAATATAAGAAGAGGAAAAGCAAAGGGTGTGCCCTTTCTATGGGAGGCTTCGGCGCTGAGAGCTCCCACTTCAGACCGGGAGTGAGGGCGTGCCCTCTCAGAGGCACACCTGCCGGCAGACGGACGCGCACACATGGGGACGATCCAAAGTGAGGAAGAAGCGTAGCGGTGTGTGAGTGCATGTGTGCATGTGTGTGTGTGCGTGTACATGTGTGCATGTGTGTGTGCACAAGTGTGTTTGTGTGTGCATGTGTGTGCACGTGTGTGCGTGTGTGCATGAGTGTGTTTGTGTGTGTGTGTGTGTGTGCATGCGTGCTAACATCACTGAGTGCTTGAGCTCACGGTAGCGTCTCCAGGTGGAGGCTTCGGGCATCTCTGCAGTGCAGGTGCCTGCTTTAACGAAAGTCTGTCGCAGTCTCACGTGGGCTTGTCACAAGAAGGGCAGAGTGTGGCTAAGTAGGAGAGAAGTGGCCGGGAGGAATTTGTGGATGGAACACACTCAGAAGTGGACTTTCAGGTGTCTGAAGTGGTTACTAAAGCTGTGGACTTGTGCACCTTGGCCCTGCCAATGAGCACGCCTAATGGTGACCATCCAGTGCAGATGTCCTGCAGTAGTGAGCAAAGGGACGCTTACCTGTTTAGCCAGACGGGGGGCCATGTCCTTCCTGAGTCGGGGGTGGTTGGTGCAGCAGGGTGTGATACATTTTACAGCACGCGAATTAGAACGTTTTGGGTTTAATTCTACTAAAATTGCAACGAGATGTTAGGTCACTGTAAAGAGTTATTGACAAAAATAAAGTATGAAGACAGCGTCTGTGTGCAATTGAATTACCTTCTATTCTTTTCGTCAGGTCCAAAACTCATGTCAAGCCATGCATCCTTTTAATTCACCTCTATTGCCCATGAAATTAAAGTCATTCATGTTTTCAGGGAATGAACAAGCCGGAAGGCCCGGACTCAAATCCTGCTCTTGAAATTAAAAAATATTTATGAGCCCTCGGTGCCTGAGTTTATTCACTTAGAAAGGGGATAAATGACCAAGCTCACCTTTTTCTTTTCCTTCTAAGGATTATGAATGCTTAACAAATGGGCTGAACAGTATTAAATGCTCAGTAGATAAGAGCCGGTATTCCCAGTGGTTTTATGGTCAGGATGATGTGGCTTTCTACCAAGAAGCCACAAACGCCCTTCACCAGACCGAAGCCTGGACCGCTCCCCCAGGGTTCTGTGGGGCCGGGCTGCGGTTTTGCACAAGGCTAAGGCTCTAAAGCGAGGCCTCGGGGAGGAGATGAGCGAGGCGGAGAGCTCCTCCTTGCTCCGCCCCACACGCCTCTCAGGTCCACTCCTCTTGGTGGGTACGTCTTTTTCTGTTTGTTTCATCTTTCTTCTCTGAAACACTCAGTTAAAGTGGAGCCTTTGGAAATGAGCTGCTCCAGCTGCTCCTTTTGCTGTAGATATTTGTGGTCACCCGGCGCTTACAGTCCCCTGCAGACCTCGTGGGTGCCAGCGGGATGTGAAAGGTGCCCGAGGCTCCGCACACCTCTGGTCTCTCTCTGCCACTGTCATTGTAGCACCCACGGGGCAGGAAACGAGAGATTATCACCCCTCTCACCAATAGGCTCTCGTGACAGAGCAACTCGAGGTTAGAAGCTTTCTCTAGTCCTCTGTTCCTGTCTGTAAAGATAAGGACTCATCGCAGTGAGGCGGAGTGAGAACGGCCAGACACAGCCAGGATGCTCCAGGAGGGGTGGGAACACAAGTGAGTGGCCGAAGGGACGAGCCCCCGGGTTGCCACTTAGAAACCACAACAGGGACGGCTCTGATCAAGGCAAGACATAGAGGTGTTCGATTTGGATGGAGGGGACAGAAAGTCTGCACCCAAGCTCCTCCCTGCCTGGGGACCCTCCGTGTCAACCGGAGGCAGCGTTAGGATTCGTGAGGATCTAAGGTATTCGTTAGCCACAATTTAAGCTAAATTTCTTGGCGTGTGGCTCAAGTGCCACTCAGGAATATTTGCTCAAGGGCACGTTCCCGGGGTTCGTCCCCAAGCCCCCACACGCACGTCTTCGGGAAGAGACCCGGGAACCATCCTGGGACCCCGCACTCCAATGTGCTCGCGCAGCTGGGGAGCACCGGCCGTGGCCGCCGGGGCCAGACCTCGCCTTCGCCAGCCCGCTGCCCGCTGCCTCTGCCCGGCTCTGCTTCTCTCTCCTCAGAGGCTCCGACATCGCCATTCCCTTCCAGCCCTATCGCCGTGAACTTGGTGAGCAGCGCGCACTTGGGCTGGTGGAATGACTGCAGCCGGCTCCTCAGCTCCAGTGTCTGTCCCCTCTGGCTCGTTCTGCACATTACTGCTAATTTTACTCAAATTACTCCCTTCCTTTAAAACTCTTCAGTGATGACTTTTTATGACTAATTTATCCACCTAAGTGCCTTAGCCCGCGTCTGAGGCCCTCTGCAACCTGACCTGGATCGAGATTTTTTTTTACTCCTTTCTCGGATCCTTTTACTCTGCGCTAAACCAGGCTGGTGTTTTTTTTTTCTCTCTCTCTCTTTCGCTAATGAGACATTCTATTTATTATTTATATTGTTTCTTACTCCAATTAGAATTCCACCCCCTGCTCAGTGTGACAGAATCTTTAAATAGCCAACAAATAACACCGTGCACACCTCAAGCCACCGCGGCCAAA
>NW_011889047.1:356383-369927 GCF_000151845.1 Pteropus vampyrus
TCAAATTACTCCCTTCCTTTAAAACTCTTCAGTGATGACTTTTTATGACTAATTTATCCACCTAAGTGCCTTAGCCCGCGTCTGAGGCCCTCTGCTACCTGACCTGGATCGAGATTTTTTTTACTCCTTTCTCGGATCCTTTTACTCTGCGCTAAACCAGGCTGGTGTTTTTTTTCTCTCTCTCTCTCTTTCGCTAATGAGACATTCTATTTATTATTTATATTGTTTCGTACTCCAATTAGAATTCCACCCCCTGCTCAGTGTGACAGAATCTTTAAATAGCCAACAAATAACACCGTGCACACCTCAAGCCACCGCGGCCAAAAAAAATGTGCCGCCCCTGCTCTCACTGTCCCCGTGCGAGCTCTGCACTGAACTGTCAGGTCGTTATGTGCGTGGGGGTCTCTCTCTGGCCAGCTCAGAGGCGCCTTGAGAGCAGAAGCATGTGCTGAGGTGGCACTGCCAGCAAAGAGCGGCCGAGTTTCTGGTCCTGACGGGGCCTCGGTCCCTGCTCTGAGCTCACGAGGTGACATTGTGACTGAGCTTGGCATCGGGTGCAGTCTCCTGACCTCAGTGCAGTGTGCTTCCCTGTCACTGATCAGGGGCCTTGAGTTACCAGCAAGGTTCCCTTACATCACGTCGGGTGGGCCCGGAAGGTGGTTTTTGGTGATCCTGAGACGATGCCCTTCAACGGTTCCTATGGCCGGCTCTTCGCTCAGTGTCCCCATAGATAAAAAATGCTATACGCCCGTCTGGCTTTATTCATGCAGCGTGCACTGGGCATCATGAAGCTCAAGGAAGGCTCTGTAGAGGATACAGGAGGAATAAGACATGGAGTTTGCCCTCAAGGAACTTAGAGGCAAGAAAAGATGGATGCCAAGAGCTGTAAGCAGGGCTGACCACATCAGGCTCGGCTCACCTGCCCACGAAGGAGTCCTCCCCGAGCAAGGAAGAGCCGCTGCTCTGGAGAGGCAGGATCTTCTCACACGCAGATGGTGACGCGTCCAGGTGTGGGAGAGCCAGGGATGCTCAGATGCTGTCCTTGGACCTCCTGCTCTGACCCATCTGAGGGACAGACCCTCGGAGGCCTGGACGGCCGGCGCCTCTCCTCCCTCTCCCTCTACTTCATGGCGAATGATGGAGCGGGTGGACGTCGCCCCGCCCACTTTCCCCTGCTCACTCTCCCCACGCTGCAGCCCAGACACTGCAGGATTCAGGCTCCGGGGACTGAGGCAGAGGTCAAGCTGGCCCTTGCAAGGAAGCCCCTCTCCCCCAGCAGCGTTTCCAGTGGCTCTGCTCAGGGGACCCGGCTGTGGCAAGGGCTAACAGAGTGATGCTTCTCCCCATCACGCTGGCTCTCATTTACAACTTCCTTGGCAATCGTGGGATAGAGGTGGTTATTGGGGGGATTTGAGAACTCTTTGGTTCTAGAAGGTTGGTGAGAGTCACCAACGCTCTCCTCTAACCCATATTAGAAAATGCAGCGTCACTGAGAATTGCAATGAGAAAGAACCAATCCACTTTGTTCTGTTTGTGTTTTACAGTTTACAAAGCGCTTCCACTGCAGAAGAATAAAGGAAATTTGCGAGTATTTGGTGTAGAGATTTTTCAAGTGGCATAAACATGATACATATTAGTTCCCTTTATCAGTTTGAGGGAATTCGATGAACTATAAACAAAGTCAGAAAACATCTATTGGTTTTGGAGGAGTCTGCAGTTAGACTCCAAATGAGTGGGTTTTTTTTGTTTTTTTGTTTTTTTTTTTTTAAATAACAGACATGTACATTCTCATAAAAGTAAAAACATTTGATAATTTTTGTCCGACTTCGTGTATGACAAGCATACTGATCCCTCGACCACTAAACGTCACAGTCAAGGGTCACAGTCAAGGGTGTGAGCCATTTCCCCGCTTGGTTTTCCCAATTCAGATTATTTGTAAACCTGCGTGTGACATAACGTCAGGGGCCAAGTGCAGCAAAAGCGTCGTCTTCCCGGTGACATGGGCTGGTGTCCCTGTGGAGTGAGCTCCATTAACTGATGAAGATGTCAAAGCGAGTTCCACAAGTGTCAACAGCTGCATATTTATCGCCGCGCCACGGGCCCCCGCAGACCGAAATCTTCCACTGTGTAGTCACAGCAAAGACACTTAATTAACGACTCGGCCGAATCTGGCTGTCTTATTATTTACAGAGACAGCGCCGCGGCTTAGCTCGACCGATGTGCAAACAAAGCGCCCTCGGGGAAGCTCGCATTAATAATTCTGAGCCAGACGTTCGGAGAGGCCCCGTCATGGAGCCCTCGGTGATTTACAGCGTGTCCTCTGCCATGTTCTCCTGTCCCCTGCATGCAGATGAGTGACCACGGCGGCGGATCTTCCTGTTCCAACTGCGTTGGGCCTTGTTTGCTGCAGAAACACTCTTATCTCCACACGGGCCTTAATGGAGATGGATGCCCGAGTGGGCAAGTCGCTGGTGTCTTTTTTGGAAGCGTTTCCATATGTGTGCTGGGCATCAGATGGTCACCTTAGCAAACCGAAGACGAATGAACCTTAATACTATGCATTTGGGGTTCACTCCAGTTGGGTCAAGGATTATAGTCCGAGGTGAAATGCTGATCATTGTGAACCCGGAAGCAGAAAGCCCCCTGGGAGAATGAGAGGGGGACGGCTGCTAGCGGAGGGGGCCTGGAGACCTCTCAGAGTGGGGGGCGGGGCTCAGCGCACTGAGGGGTGAGCAGAGGTGATGGCAGCTGTCTGAGAGAAGGACAGTCCTGAGAACCACTTGCAGGATGGGCGGGAAGGGCATGATGCTGGGTCAGTTAGAAGCCCTTCGCCATTGGTTGGTCAGAGGATGCATGTTCTGGGTCCAAGCACTGGAAATAGAACAGAGAGATTATATTTGAGAGACGGCCTGGAGGCAGGATCGAGAGATTTGACGAGGGGCTGGGTGTGGGGACGAGAATGTGGCTGGAGAGACATGCGGTCGCTGTGGCTCAGACGGGTCTCCATCTGTTGCTATCTGCAACTTTTGAAAATACTGCTTTGCTGTCTTCTTGCATTTCATGTGGCTGCGGGCAATTTGATGTCAAACAAGTTTCTATTTGTTTGTAAGTGTCTGTGTGTGTACATAGAATGTATGTATGTACGTGTATGTGTACATAACTATCCATCTATCAATCATTTATCATTTACCCATCTATGTGTTGTCCATCATTATCATCATCATCGTCTATCTGCTATCATCTATCTATCGTCTATCTAATTTTCCACTGGATAGTTCCAGACTTTTAAAAATCCTGTTACTCTCCCGTTTCAACGTGATGTCTGAACGTGAGCCTCTCTCATCTGTCCTGCTCGGGACTTGAGAAGCCTTGGAATCTGAATTGTCATCTTCAATTCTTGGAAGAGCTTCGGTCACCGTTTCTTTGAGTGCCTACCCTTCCTCTACTTCTCACCTTCTCACTTTCTCACGATCCGGCGTGGTAAGAGTTTCTGCCCGCCGTGCGTCTCGGCTCTTCCCCCATGGCCTCTGCTCTGCCTCATGCACCCCGGGATAGTTCCCCACTTACATTTCAGTCCTCTGCTACTTTTCCCCCCATCGCTGTGTTCTCTGCTTAAGTTATGACATTTTTTCGTGCCCGCGATATTGCCACCTGGTCTCTTGTTCCCGCTTTATAGCAGGACTGTGGTCCCTTATGCCTGTGATGACATTCATTATCCGACTTTAAATTCTCCATCTACCTTCTCCATTATTTCCCCCTCGGGTGGCCTTCGGTGTTTGTCTTGTTGTCTTTCCTTCATAACGGTTGCGGGGAAAACTTCAGCCCTCGAGCTCTGCTCTTCTGCATGGAATTTTCCAAGGAATTCCAAACACGCCGATGCAAGAAGGCTTCGCTTCAGAACTGCGGCTTTATGTTGCCTCGAGCTTGGCCTTTCATCTCTCAGGCCCTGGGAGCCCTCTGCAGACAGAGGCCGCTTTCTTGAAGGAGTAATTTTTGGGACTGGTGTCAAACACAACTGACACCAATTGTTCAATTTACAGAGGAAGAGAAGGGTACATGAGGGAATGAAATTTCTGTTTTATCTATTATTCATGCCTCAATTTGAGCCTGTCTACTTTATAAGAACTAGATAGAACCTTGACTTTCTGGTCCATTATTGGTATACTTACCTATTTGAAACATTTCAATGTTTGCTTTAAAAAACACCTGTATATATTCTAACAGGAATATTCGAAGTGAAAGAGAGAACGAGTGTCATTTCTGATTTAAATTGCAGAATTCTCATTTAAATGAGTTCCTCATTTAAAATTTGGATCTATTTCTGGTTTTGAGATCCGTTAGTCCATATGACTGCATTAAACGGTAGATACATACTCTTTTAAAATATAAATATATGAAAAACTAAATGAGGCGCTTTGGGTTCTGTTGATTGTCGAGCTGATGTCCACTTTACGGAATCCACTTCTGCTGCAGTTGGAAACTGACAGCTGTCAATATCAGTTGCTATTTACATCACTACCCAACTTCTCACAGATCCGCTGACCCCTTTCACATTTGTGATTATTTGCTGAATGCAGCTCACTTTCAGTAGCTGCGATTCAGACATGTTATGATTTTAGCACTTAATCCCATCATCTACCCTCAAAAAGTAATCATTAAATGTTTAATATTGTACCACAATCTATAGAAAGAATTATGCAGAGTTGGTTCACACTTTCTAGTAGCTTATGATTTTAAGGAAATTTTGACAGAAATCACACAGAAGTTACATTTCCTGTTTTCTAAGGAACACTATCCCGATTCTGGGATATTTACACACTCATAAGTAAGAAATGCGTTTGTGACAGTTAACTCCCAGCTACCCAAGGGGTTTTTCAGAATACGCTAGGGTCACTGATCGTTTTAATCAGTTATAGAAATTCTGGTTTCACTCTACACTTCTGTGTCTTATTTTTTAAAAGTTTCTTAGAATTACTGCATCTGACTCTTTCTGAAGTTTAAGTTAATTGGCATGAAGGTGGGCAGAACGATCCCGTTCCAGCGTGGTTTACTTTTGATTGTGAGCTTTAAAAACCTGCCATCGCCTTCAGCTTGAGAAATGATAGGCTTTCATTCTTGTAGATGATAGGACACTTTCAAACTTCCTTCTTCACACTCATCTTTGAGAAATTCCTTAGAGAGATACATTTTTCTCCTTTTAAGATGTGATTCACAAAGTTTTTTCCTTTGAAATCTGAAACTCAAGAATACTTAGAAAAAGTATAGTGTACATGCGCCCGCGTCGTTTGCATCGAAACCAGATTCCTCCCTCACAGCTGAGGCGGGAGCACTCCCTTGCCTCCCCACCCTCCAGGCTCAGCACCTGGGTTCCAGAATGCTCCATGCTCTTCTTTTTGGGCATCCATAAGCCCAGTTACCTCTGATGAAAATAATCTTTCTCTTCCTCTCTAACGGACGAGTATGCTTCCTACGGGTCTCTGCTTAGTTGTCACTACTAAGCTAGTTCTGAAACTATCTGTTCAATGGGTTAACCCCGCGAGTTTTGTAGAGAGTGAGTTCTAGGATTTGAAGCCATTTTCTCTTCAAAGTCACTCAAACACACTATAAATCAACTTTGCATATGCGATGCTGCCACCGAGGAAACAAAGTTTGTGCTATAAAAGCATGGATATATTCTCCAGCCTGAAAGTGCCACACATCACTGCTTGTCACATTCCACCAGAAAAAGTAAGTCTTAGAGCCACCTCCAACTTGAAAGGAGCATCTAACTTTAATTGTTCTCTGTGTCCAATGAAGCAAGGAAAGCTGGAAATATCGGTGAATGCCAACGAAATCTGCATGATCGAGGCCATGGTGGGCGAGCAATGGAAGCTGTCATCGCGTCAGGCTGACAGCTGTGGAACGATGCCATCGATTGTGAAACATACCTAGGAGACGAAGATCTAAAAATTTGAAAAATAAAAGTGTATCTTAGAGTAACAAAATACGGTGTCTGAAATCTGCATTCCTTTTAATGGCCAGTTTCTTTAACCAGTTAAAACATTCATATTACTTGGCAGAAGTTGGCCTTCGAAAAATTTTATAACGGTTTGAGATGTTTCATGAGTTTTTTCAAATCACAGTTACTTATTTTTTAATATTCATTGATAGTTTAAATAATTCTCACTTATTTGATTGGTTATACAAGTTAGGTTTTCGTTTTATTACTAACACTCGAGTTGAAGTTCCAAGTGTGCTAATAATTTAATAAATTGAATGAATGCTATTTAGTTTATTAAAATTCCTACTTGAAGCACCCACATTTATACTAAGTTCTGAAATTTTAAACGTGGCATACATGTTATATTTGCTGGTTATTACACAATTTGTAGCTGCACCTTGGTGAGTGTGGACCAACACCCACCATACCATAGTTTCTTGCACACGTGAGTACATAGTGCACTTTTGTGCATTTTTGTTTGAGGATTAAAATAACAAAAAGGAGAAACAAGGACCAGTATGGGGCTATGGGCTTTCTAATAATGACATGATTATAAGAACTTCCAAAATCTTTACAGGAAAATACTTGGAAAAACCATATTCCTGATTCCTATAAAAACTGAGTTAAGTGACCAGTACAGCTGATGTATTAATGGCCTTTCGTGTGTTGAATGATAACAAAAAACACTTTTTTGGGTATGTATTGTTTTATTTCCATTTTTTAAAATAGTCAAAACTTGTTTAGATGAAGCATTTGTGAAACTCCTTAAGCGCCTGTGTGAACCGTTGGGTTTGCAAATCATGGACCTCGTTCGCGCCCACACGTTTACAGATCAGGGAACGGAGGCTTGTGAAGATTTAGAAACACGGTTGAGAAATGAGGGTTTGGGGTTCTGCGGTCCGGCTTTCTGGACCAGTGGTTTTCATGCATGCACACGCATATGCATGTGTGTGTATGTTTGCAGGTGAGTGTGTATGCATGGACACCTCTCCGTGTATATGTATTCATCTATGTCTGCAGCCATGCATGCTTGCACATGTATGCACATATACATGTGCGGGCGAGCATGCCGGTGTGCACATATGTGCATGCACATGCATTTGCATCATGTCCCTGGATTACATGCATGCACGTATGCCTGTGTGCATACATACCCGTATGAAGTCATGCATGCATGTATGTATTTTATTACTTCTTTTACAGAGATTCAGGTACATTTACTAACACCTATTATACCCTACATATTTTAGGTTTTTTATAAACTACAGTTTGACCCTCTCTTAATGGCCAAAATGGTTAGATTTTACTTACATATATTAGATACATTTCATGGGAAAGCCCTGCACTATAACAGTTTCAAGACGTCTGCATATTGGTGCGAAGGATGTGGATATTTTGGGCTATAGAATGCTCTTCTTTTTTCGCATATTTGATCCTGTATCACATTTATAAGGATAAACACTCAACAGAATTTTGCTAAGAGAATATCGTATTATTTTATCACAGTGAAATCACCTTTTCTTAAATCCAGAATGCAAACTCATTTAAAAATATAGAAAACACATAAAAAGACAGAAACATCACCTGAGAACTCGTCATCTCGAGACAGCTACCAGGACCGTTTCCACACGTCTCTCCACACTTATGCGCACGCACCTGCAGTTCTGCACAAACGATCGTCTCGTGGATGATCCCCCATGTTTCACGCCTTATTCTTCCTCTGAGGTTTCTTGTTGAACCTTCTTCGCTTCACCAGCTCCCTGCCCGGCGCAGCCACGTGGACCAATGTCCTTGCCGCCTTGCTCCCCGACCCCATCCTCACCTGCAAACAAGCAGATGCCTGAGTGGGCGAGGGTCAGAGCCTCACCAAAGCGGGATCTTTACCTCTCCTCTCCATGGCTCACTTTTCTCACTCAATAATGATAGTATCATTCAAGAATGTCTCAAGTTAGCTGACAGAGATTTAGTCACATTCTTTGAACAGCATCATAATATCTGCACTTACTGGCTATCGATCCCTTGCTTTGTTTCCAGTCATTTAGTTGTGCCGTGGTATCAGCCTTGTTAGAGGGACCAGTGACACTACTCCCTTCGGTTTTCAGTTTGAAGGGGTCCTTCTACCCCATCCTGGGCGTCTACACTTCACACGTAGAAATATTTATTTTATTAGAGTCTAAATACTGGTGAACGGAAAGATCAGATTACTAAGGAAAAGAGGTAGGAACCCTTAAAATCAGACGCAGCAAAACCTGCCTAATTGCAAACATAGCTGACTTGGAAAACGATATGAATATCTAGACTCTTTCACAGGAGACAAACTCACCAGCATTTTACAAACATCCCGTATTTATTCTGTTTCGACTATCTTCCCAGGCAGTGAGATTAATCATTTTTTTTTTTAATGAGAAGTTATATTTCTGGCCGAAGCATTAAAAGATGAACAAAGTTTATGTGTGATAGGTCATAAATGCTAAGTGGGGGTGAGAGAGCCCTCTCAGTCAGCCCCCATGAGTGTACCCCCTTATCGTAAATGTGGCGATAACTCCGTTCCAGCGGTGAGCTGCGTCGGTGACGGTGGAGCCCTCATTCTTCTCTTTAGGGCCCTTGCAAATCCAAAGCCGGAGAGAGGTTAATGCTTTCGCGAGCCCAGAGCTGCTCTTCTATTTTAACTCTAGACGAAGAAATGGTACTGGGATCGTCGGTTTCCACCAATTAACCACTTTTCTCTCTTCGATCCATTTTGCGCCCCCCCCAGCTTTCACTGTAAGAGGAGGAAAGAGAATAGGACTCGTTTTCACAAAGAGGTCAAAGCGAGCCTCTCCTTGCGTTTGGAGGATGGATGTTGTGGTGACTTCATTTCCAGGTGCCGTGGAGACCCCGGGCTTGGGCGCAAAGACAGTAATTGTGACTCAATATAAAATTCATAAAGAAAGACTCAAGCCTTGGACATCTTCTCGCGGGAATAAAAGGGAATTCTTGTCCTCCTTTTTGTGACTGAAACTGTGACAGAGACAGAAGCTGTAGTTATAGACTTCAGGTGACTTCGTTCTGCTGTCGGCTGCGTTAAAAATGTATGAGCATTTCCCAAAATACATAACTTTTGAAAATAGTCGAAATTAACATTTACGAAAAAGACAAATTGCAGATTGAGTGGCAAATCTACCAAACTATAAAATACTTGAAAGTAAATTGCACTTAGGAAGAAAGAAAGCACTTTTTTTTTTTTTTTTTTTACCTTGGGAGTGGTTCTTCAACAATGTTAAAAATTGGAAGTAGTATTCTTTAAAAAAAGAATGTATAAATTAAAATAAATACGGAGTGAAGAAAAGTAAAACAGTACAAAAACAAGAGACCTTCCCCCTCCCCCATTGATGCTGTAGCTCCCATATCCACCAACCTCCCCCCGCCCCTCACTTCTCTCTCTGTGGCAGAGCAGTCATCAACGGCAGACTTAGGCTCAGAAACACATCCACTTCGTGTTTTCAACATTCCCCTTCGACCTTCAGGATATTCTCTAAAGAAATGGGACGACCAGGCTCTTTCCATGGCACCCTGCACGCAGAACGGATGGAAGCAGCACACGTGGGTAGAGGGTGCAGTCCCTAGTCCACAGAAAATCAGCTCGGAGTGTTTCTCTGGTTGGGGACTATTAGGTGGCGGGCTGTAGGATACAGGAAATCTCCAGGTCAGAATCAAGAGGACAAGCAGAAGGACAGGAGGTGATGACAGTGGCGATAAATTTCGCTCGGCTTCGTGTGCTTCCCGTCGTGGTGTAGTTTGAGCAGTCTGAGTGACATGGAGCCCTGTGTCCAGTGTCTTCCAATCATTTTCTACACATTTCTCTGTGCCTACATTTGGCTGAATTTCTTTCTGTATGCGATATTGTCTGAAACTATTTTCTCATCAGTAATAAATCAGAGTAGCAACACACGAACATTTGCTACCTTCCGATTTCATTCTGTCTAAGAAAAAAAAAATCATTTGCATGACTCATTAGTCTTTGGGGAATTTTAAAAAGAAGCACCGCAAGACAAAGGCGACCCCCAGCCTCTCTCTACTTTCGGATCTGTAAATGACTTCTAAGATGCTGAAAACTACGCACACATATCCAGCAGAGCGGTATATATGCATTGATCTCTTTAGGCCATCTTTATTACAGACAAATCAAAGGCAAACGTCCACACTCCCTCGGAAACACTCGAGAAGTCATTTTGCCTCAAGAATTACGGATGCTCCCTCTGAATGCATTACTGATTCAATAAAATGCCAGGGGATAGGGGTAGGCAACGGGCACCCAGCATGGCATGAGCTCAGAAGGCCTCGTGCAAGGCTGAGCGTGCAACTCCATCAGCCAATCAGATCGCCTTCTGTCCTGAAAAAGACCTGGGGACTCAAACATGTTAATCAAAAAATGTTTGCGTAAGCTGGTTAAAATGTGTGCCCTGCATTCCACTCTAAGCTAGCCTGAACTGGGCAGGGGATTTGTTTTCCTGGTAATCACTGGTTTTTATTGTGTATTTGTATGGCATCCATCATTCCGAACGTATTATAGGTAAAGCAAAGGGATTCATCACCCAGGAGCCTAAGTCACGTAAGCATATCCGATTGGCTTAAACAAAATGGTTAAAATAAAACTGGGGTTTGGGGACAGCGGAAGATGGATGATGAAAATTTAATCCACCCCAATCCATCATGTAATGCAGTACAAAAAGCAATTCATCTACTTACCCGTTTCCACATGGTTTATCTGCTAATACCTTGGTACTTAACGAAGAGTATTAGGCGCGATGGGAAGAGAGAGGGTACAGATTACATTTTCCATTCTTTGTGCCGAGCAGCTCTCGGGAAAGCTTGCGCAGAGGTGGGTGCCGGGAACCAGGGAAGATGGCCAGGAGCGTCGGTTTCCTGTGACATCCATCCCCTTGGTGGCGAGGCGCTGGCTTCTGTCCCCCCTCTAGCATGCTGGGGTGATGACGCCAGCGCGTCCCGCCTCAGGTCGTGTTAGGAGATGCGTGTACACGCTCGCGCCCCCCAGATCTGGGACAACGCTCCTACATCGCGATGTATAAAACACCCCACAAATGTAAGGAAAACTGAGTCCCGCCAAGAAAACCCTTTAGATGAGACGTGTTCACGGTTTTTGTTTGTTTGTTTGATTTTGAAGTCTCGGTTTTCATCCCCATGGACATGTGAGAGGGAGGAAGCCTCGTCTCTGCATCCCCTGAGATCCTCGGCGTGTGCAGAGCACCCCGATTCCGGCGCCCGGCAGAGGACTGAGCGGGGGGCATCTTTACACGCGGCCACCTGCATCACCCCGCCTGGCGATGCTCGCATCTCTCAGCGCAGACCCGCGCGCTCAGCGCTCAGGTGGGACAGCTTCCGTATCAGGCCGGCCTTAAACAGCATTGCCTTCTAGGATTTGCTTCCATCCAAGACCTTTAAACATCTTTTCTCTAGCTCATATCACTTAGAGTCGCGTCATTTAGTCCTATCTCCTCCACGTTTGAGTAGCCAGGACGTGGGGCGACAGGCAGGGTCTGTCCACGGTCTGGATTCCAGGGCAGGGCAAGGACACCTGCGGGCGTCTGTGACCGAGGGGAGAGCAGCAGGCCACTTCTCACCTGGGTGACTCTCGCGATACTCTTTGGCCTGATTGCTGTGGTTCCCAAGAAAGAAGCTCGCTCACATTATCCAGATGAGTGCCGCAATGAGAGCCTATTTCGATCTCAGCATTTAGAGACAGAAAGAGGGTACTGATTTCCTCATTTTCTCATTTATTGGGGGGCTTTGGAGGGAACTTGAGAGAGAAGATCTGGAAGGCAGGTTGGGTCCTTGCGAAAGAGTTCATTTGACAATTTGCCAAAACCCAGGCGCGTCTGTCTCTTTGATGCCCTGTGCAGTTAGGTACCGATTTTACGTTTTTAAAGCACAGGTGTACATCTGAATAACACAAGCTACCTTACCTGCTGTTAATTTGCTAACTCTGCCTTGCAGTTCAGGGAGTGAAAAATTATGGGATAATCTCGCCTTTGTAAATGATTGGATCATGAGCTGTTAGCGATAATAAGGACAATGTAAACATATGTACATAATTAAGGCTAAATCTTATATTAAGAAAAATTCCAATTATTTTCACAAGCACATGTTTCAAATCTTCAACCCAAGTGCTGAAAGCAAATCCAATTACCTGAATATAATTGTTAGACATTATTTGATAAACACGAGAGTAGTGTCTGTAACTGCATGATTAAAAAAAAACAAGCAACCTTTGTTTTCACCTGTTAAATTTAAAATTTTTAGCCAAATGAATTACTCTCCAGTTCTTTCTAGAAAGACTTTAGAAAAGATGTCACATTTATGTTAAAAGACCCCTAGAGATATGTTATTACTATGGCCATGCATATATTCAAATTATACATTATGGAGTCAAATCTGCTTACCCTGAGTTAATTTAAATGAATATGACAAGAGTTTCTGGGAAAGATGTCAGCTAAATTATATGTTTACAAACTCCTCCTGCTCTTCCCTTCAACTGGCAAAAATAACGTCCTTCAAAATAAACACAAAGAACTTAGAAGAAAATTCTTCGCTCTCAAAATGAAAACCTCAGAGCATAATATTCAGGTGGAGTGGACAGTGTGCTGGACACACAGGTGGTGGCTGTACTGTGCTTCTGAAGAACCTGATGGCTTCCTCGTTGGGAGGCAGTGAAGTGGGGCCATGGGCGGGGATACCTTGTGCCCTTGACCTTCCCCGTACAAACTGGCAGCAGAGACAGTAGAGGAAGAAAACAAAGGCAGCCAAATGGCACTCAGGGCAAAAAAATGAGATGAGATGTAATTGCAGCCAGGAACACAGCGACCGTGACTTTTCCTCTGACCAGGCTCCCAGCAAAGATGGGTGAGGGCTGCAGTAAACCTTTGCAGCTTCAGTCAAAGGAGACGGGAGAAATCACACACGCCGACTCACGAAAGCAAACGCCTACAAGTTTGGGCATCACTCTAATTTGTTTTATCATCACTGGCTTCCTGCCTGGGAACAGGGCAGCCTTTCACGGCTGGGGGTTTACTTCTCACGGAAGGGGCATCTGCCTACCTGGGCGCTGACCTGCGGCTCAGAGCTTCCGATAATTCGTAGAAAACCCACAGAGACAAAGCCTCCCACGCCCCACTGCCTTCTGGCCAGGGATGCCTTTCCAGTCCCTCAGCAGCTGCACGGGAGACACACGACATCAGCGTCCAAGGCTCAGAGGTCCCCAAACGGCGCTTTGTGAAAGGTAAGAAGACGCAGAAGGCTTTGGCCTACGTTACGATTAGGCAAATTGCCGGATCTGCTGGAGCTCCCCCACCCAAGGCGAGTAAACATAACAAAAATAAATCGACGAAGCCCTCAGTATGGGACAGGTAAACAATCCCACATTAGAAACAAATAAATGAGATCAACAAGTGAGAACGGAAGAAACGCTTTTGCAAGGAAACGGGAAAAACATGGATTTACAAGAGATTCTTTTTTTTTTTAATTGAGGTAACTTTGTTTTATAACATTATAACATAAGTTTCAGGGG
>NW_011889047.1:371254-376327 GCF_000151845.1 Pteropus vampyrus
AACGGGAAAAACATGGATTTACAAGAGATTCTTTTTTTTTTAATTGAGGTAACTTTGTTTTATAACATTATAACATAAGTTTCAGGGGTGCGACAGTATACACGCCAGGCACGAACAAGCACACACGCAGTCTTTGGGGGTGTGTTACGTACAGTTGGAGGGATGAGGCATGAATGAGGGATGAGAAATTGGGTAAACGACACAAAAGGCTCTGAAGGAACTGACGACTCTCCCATTTGGGAAGGAGGGGACTCTGGGGTGGCAGGGGGTCGAGAGGTGCTCAGGGCAGTCTGTCAGGATTCTGCGCCATGGGGGTCTCCACCTCTGTCCTCTGTCACCCTCTCGGCTCCCAATTCCGGGTCCAGCCAGAGGGTCGGTAGGTCTAACTTGGACAGGTCTCCTCCTTGGCTGGGGACCCCCTGAGTGACACCTTGGCGGAGGTGAAATCAGCAGGGGGATGGGAAAGAGGAAACGCAGACTGCCTTTGGTCCTGGACCAGGTGTCCATCTGGCACAGGCCCCGAAGTGATAAATCTAAATATTTACCAAAGAAGAAACAACGGAAATGTCCTCAACTCTTTGAGCGTGTTGAAATCCCCTCTCTAGGGAAACATTAGAACATAGAATGGATGGCAAAAAAAAAAAAAAAAAAAGAGGAAATACAACTACGATAACAAAATAATTGCAATGAGAAAAAAATAAATATAAAAAGTACAGAATACACTCACAGCTGTACTCAGGGGAAGCTAAGCGGAAAATGGGTAGCCGTGAACGGGGAAATCAGTGATCAGAAGGTGGATTAGTAAAACGGATACATGCACACAAGACTTGGCTCTTTACAGAGAACAAAAGACGATAAATGGTCAAATGCTAGAGAGAATCACAAAGGGGTAGCTCTGTAATATTCCAATCTAAAATCTGAATAAAATATCTAATGTTTTCAGAACATATAAATGATCAAAATTGACTTAAGAAGAAATAGAAAATCCAAATAAGCCAAACAGTATCCTTGAAATTAAATGGGAGGGGGAGTGAGGGGAATGGCAGGGAGCCCACATTCCAGAAAAATGTGCCAAGTTCAGATGGTTTCTATTTGTAGATTCTAAGGTTGTGTAGCTGGAAAATAAGAAATCAACTGAAAACTACCAGAGAGTAAGAGATATCAATAAGACAGGGAGTTAGAAAATTTAAATTAAAAAGCCAACTGGTTTTCTGTATACATATGACCAGCTATAGAACATTATGGAAGAAAATATCCGTCTTATAATTGCAATCAAAAACCGCTGGAAAGTAAAAATATTTTGGAACAAAAAAAAGATGTAAGACCTCTCCGACAACTTAGCTCTCCTCCAGAAAATTCCACATATTCCAAATAGAAAGATCGAATGAATTTTTTAATTTCATGAAGCAGTTCTCGATTTCACCTGGAAATAAACATACAAGAAAAACAGGCCGTTCCTAAAAAGAAGAGTAATTGTTAGTGGGGGGAATCAGGGCATATGTAAAAATATTATGTAGTTATTTAAGACATGTTATTTAAGTCTTCAAAACATATACGGTATTTAAAACAATGTGCTTCTCACATATGAAGTGATAGTTGATTTTTAAACACAGTATCACTAATCTATCAGTGACGATAGAGAGGTTAGCCCTAAACTCGATTTCAAGTATGAGAACAGATAGATCATTTAATAAATGATATTGGTATAACAGACTAAATTTTAGTTTTTAAATCTAGAAGCCTACAACATTATTATATCAATATTAAACCACAGGTGGTCAAAGCTTTAGACTAAAAAAAAAAAGAGAGAGAAACTGAATTAGGAATGAACTTTAAAAAATAACTAAGGAGTCTGAAGCCATAAAGTAAAAATAACATTGATATTTAAAATATATAAATATTTTAAAAATTTCTAATAGGAAATACACCATACGCAATGTCAACAGAAAGACAATTAGCCTAATAGTTTTGGGACATATATGACAAAAATAAGAGCCTTGACAAGCAAAGAGCTTTTACAGATCGATAACTAAGGAATGAGCATCCGAATATAAAAGGGACTTATAAATGACCTAAAACAGTTGAAAAAATATTTTCTTTTGCACTAGAAATAGGTGAACCCACCTTTTAGACGAGGAGTTGGCATCATGCATCAAAATTTAAAAGTAGTCTGTGGCCACGCCGCCCTGAATGTGCCTGATCCCTTCTGATCTCGGAAGCTAAGCAGGATCAGGCCTGGTTAGTATTTGGATGGGAGACCACCTAGGAAGACCAGGTGTTGTAGGGCTTAAAAAATAAATAAATCAATCAATAATATTTAAAAATTGAAAAGTAATATATCATTTGACCTAGAAGTCACATTTTCCAAGGACAGTGCAGAGCGCGTGACAAAGTTTCTGGGCAAAATGGGAACAGCATTATTCATGATAGCAAAAAAGAAAAAAATAACCACAAAATTTAGTAAATATATCACGGCACACGTGCGTGTATAGAAAGTGGGGCACTGCGTAACGATTAAAAGTGATGACGTAGATACACGGTTATCAACTTAAAGGACGTCTCTGAGATATGAAAAGCAAAAGCAGATTTGAGAACAGCCTGAATGGGATGACGCCAATTTCCTACACTCTCTGTGTCACTCAGGGGCCACCAGCTCGTTCATCCTCTCTGGAAAACGGGAACAAGAAACAAAGCTTTTTCTCTGAACAGTGGGGATTCGGGTGAATTTGACCTTTCTCGTACTCTTGTTTTTTGAGACCGCTCCCTTCTTCATTTTCTTCCCTCTCCTGTCCCCTTCTTCTGATATTAGCACGTGTCAAATTGAGTAAAGAATAAAAGCTATCTTCATTTGGGAAGAAACTTGAATCAGACGACGGTTTTTAAAAGTATCCCCAAATTTTAGATACTTTCAAAACTCTTAAAAAGGCGTGCATGTGGAGATACATGGGCCTGTGTTTCTGAAGCAGTGTTCGAGAAACACGGCCATTAGCCAAGACTTTTAAATCGACCGGAGACACCCATTTAGAAACACGTGATGTTTGGAGATTTAATCTCCCAAGATAATCACGCTTTTGCCATCCTCGGTGGTGCAGCTTGTCTCTTTAATGATATTTTCAAATTGCCCCATCAAGCCTGGATGAAATATTGCTGCTGAGGGCAGTTAACTGCACCCTGTTATTCCCAAGGCAGAGAGCTTTGTCGTCGTAACATTAGGATGGAGAATTTAAATGTAAAGTTTGGCGACTGGCCGTGAGGTGCCCGACTTTCAATCCCAGCCCCTTTGTTAGAAAAGCCCGCGCTTTTGGAAGTTTCATGACTCCTGCCTTCAAGGTCAAGGTGGTCCAGGTTCTAAACGTGAAAAGCCCTTTTGCAATTTCCTATGGCTACGCCCTCTTGAAGGCACATCAGCATCTCCTGTTCGCTTTTTTTTTTTAAATTAAATTTATTGGAATGACATTGGTTAATAAAATTATATAGGTTTCAAGTGTACAATTCAATAATATGTCATCTGTATGTGGCACTGTGTGTTCACTGCCCAAAGTCACATCTCCTTCCGTCACCATATATTTGACCCCCTTTACCTGTATCTACCTCCCTCCATCCCTCTGGTAACTACTAAACCATTGTCTGTGTCTACACGTTTTTGTTTGTTTGACTTGTGCATTTGTTGCTTTCAGTTTTATGTCTCATGTATGAGTGAAATCATATGTCTTGTTTCACTTAGCACGATCATCTCAAGATCCATCCATGTTGTCGCAAACGGCAGGATTTCATCTCTTCTTAAGGCTGAGTCATATTCCATTGTGTATACGGACCACAGCTTCTTTATCCAGCCATCCATCGAAGGACACTTGGGTTGTTTCCGTGTCTTGGCCACTGTGAATGATGCTGCAGTGAACATCGGGGTGCATATATCTTTAGGAATAAATGTTTTCAAATTTTTCGGGTAGATACCCAGAAGAGGGATGGCTAGATCATATGATTCTAGAATTACGCATGCTTTCTGATTCGGGTCTGATTGGTTCTGCGGTTCTACATTGCCCACAAGTTCCCACCAGTTCCCACCAGTTCCCACCAGTTCCCACCAGTTCCCACACGCTGCTGCTGCTGCTGCTGGTCCAGAGACAGGCTGTGAGTTCCGGCTGGCGGCAGCTAACTCACGTGACACAACCTTTGCTTCCCACCTTTTGAATGGTAAGCCCCCGGGTGGGGCTCTGCAGCAGATGTTAAAAGGGCTGAGTCACGAGGCGTAGGAGGCTCTCGGAAGGAGCACAGCGAGAGCTCGTTCCCATCGTACTTGCCCGGAGTCGTGGACGTGAACAGGGGCCACAGGGGACGATACTGGACCGGAATCTTGGCAGGACTGATGAAAATTCGACAGCTGGAATAAAAGAAATTTGCTAGGCTCTGTGTCTTGTCTTGATTCCCTTCCCAGCCGGGTTTTGTGGGAATTTGTATTCGCGTTGGGATTCTTGCGTTAGTCTTTATAGATATTTACTTTGCCCCTCCGAAGTGGGAGCAGTAAAAGGAAGCGCCGATAGATGGAGCAGAGAGAAAGAGCAGGTATCTTAGAAAGGAGTTGGGTGAACTTCAAGACTTGAGACAATATTATTCTCATATGCAGATCGAGGAATAGAATGTTTGCAGGGACTAGCTCATAAGCCCTGTGTGTGACAGAACCCAGATCACCCGACTTTTGACTTCTAACTCTGTGGCTGTGCCAGACGATTGTGGGCGGTGAGATCTTCACATGTCACAGTGGTCCATTCGGATCACTACGAATCCCCGTCAGGAGGTAGTGATGTGCTTTGTGAATGCTAATGCCAGTTCAGACGGCACGTGTTTGAGTTCTGTTACCTTAACCACTTCCTCCTGTTCCCTCATCAGCCTGTTTTACTTCCGCGTTTTCAAGAATGTTTCAAGCTCTTAAGAAGAATCGACCCCTGTCTTAGGAGGAGGAGTGAAAGCTGAAGAGGGGAAGGCTTTGTCGCACACGAGGAACTTTCTAGAAGGCGGCGTTGTCCTGAGTGGGAATGAGCTGACGCGGGCGGGCTGGATCCTCATGTCCGGGTG